>NC_080057.1:1675673-1783173 GCF_026212465.1 Amaranthus tricolor | reverse complement strand
AAGTATATATGTTTAAAAGTTTTGTATTAATTTTGTTTTAAATTAATTAATCACACTAATTAGGATGACAAAAGATCGTTCTTGGATGTATGGAAGCATTGAATCGTCAGAATTTATTGATGGCGTATTAAAATTTTGTAGTATTGCAGTTGAACATCAAGTTAGAACGGGGGGAGTTGGTTTTTATTGCTCATGTGTCACTTGTGACAATGTATCAAAGGTAGATAGTGTTGATATCCTTAGGGAGCACATACTTCGACGTGGGTTTAGGCCTCAATATCATGTTTGGGTTTAGCATGGTGAAAGGGAGTTTACAAAGAGAAAAGTGTTGTTGAGGACTTCAATAATGTGGCCGATGTCAATGAGGATGTAGTAGATCATGTTGATGGGTATGAGACAGATGAAGAGAATGTCGATGAGGATGTGGATCGTGTTGATGAGATGATGGAGGGAGTCGAGGATGAGTTAGGAAAGCGTCCTCGTGTTTTTGACTTGTTGACAGAGGATTCTCAAAAGCCTTTGTACCCTGGATGTACAAAGTTCACCAAACTAACAGCAGTGTTGACTATTTTCAACATTAAGTCAAAGTTCAATTGGAGTGATGTTAGTTTCACAATGTTATTAGAAGCGTTAGGTGAGATGCTTCCTGAGGGAAATGAACTTCCAAAGTCGACATATTATGCCAAAAAGCTCATGTGTCCTTTCGGCTTAGAGTACTAGAAGATTCATGCGTGTCCGAATGATTGTGTGCTGTATCGGAATGAAAACGAGAACTTAGAAGAGTGTCTAGGTGTGGGTTATCGCGCTACAAGCGTAAAGGGGCTCGGGATGCTAAAGGGACCCCGGCTAAGGTATTGTGGTATCTTCCAATAATACCTAGGTTCAAGCGCTTATTTTCTATAAAGAAAGATGCGTTAAATTTGAGGTGACATGCAGATGGGGTAAAGAAAGGTCACTTGCTCACACATCCATCTGATTCTCCGGAGTGGAAGAGTATTGACAGGTTGCATAAGACTTTTGGGGATGAGGTTCGTAATTTAAGGCTCGGACTGTGTACGGATGGAATGAACCCATTCGACGATCTTAGTTCTCAACATAGTACTTGGCCGGTACTTTTAGTGATCTATAATTTGCCACCATGGTTGTGTATGAAGCGTAAATACATTATGCTTTCGCTTCTTATCTCGAGTCCTAAACAACCTGGCAATGACATAGATATATATCTTGAACCTCTCGTTGAGGATTTGAGAAAGATGTGGGATGAAGACGTTTCAATGTTTGATGCATATGCTAATGAGGAGTTCACCTTGCGTGCAATGCTTTTATGAACAGTTAATGATTTTCTGGCATATGGCAACTTATCGGGGTATAAGAACAAAGGGAAGAAAGCATGCCCAATATGTATCGATGACATGGAATCCACGTGGATTCCTAAGTGCAAACACGTATTCATGCACCATCGAAAGTTCCTCCCACGAGACCACCAATATCGCAAGAAGAAGAAGTTGTTCAACGGGGAGGTTGAGGACCGTGTAGCTCGTCAACCGTTGACCGGTTATGAGGTTTAAGAACAGGTTAAGGGAATTGAGACTGTATTTGGTAAAACGGGGCAAGTGCAAGGGGGTGCAAACCGATTATGGAAAAAATAATCAATCTTTTGGAAGCTTCCATATTGCAGAGATCTACAGGTTAGGCATTGTCTTGACGTTATGAATATAGAGAAAAATATATGTGATGCCATACTCGGGACTCTCATGAACATTCCGGGTAAGACAAAGGATGTTAGGGCCGTGCGAGATTGGTTTGAAAATGTAAGGGTCTTCGTCCGGAGTTGTGGGCACATGTTAAGGTGAGTAAGAAAAGAAATAGAGCTGATGAAGTTGGTGGCAGTAAGAAGAAGATGAGTAATGACAAAGTTTATTTGCCTCCAGCTTGCTACACATTGTCCAAAACACAGAAGCGGACATTTTGTGAGTGTTTGTATGGCACTAAGGTTCCGTCTGGATACTCATCCAACTTGAAGAGATTTGTGAGCCTAAATGGTGAGCTGAAGTTGGAAAGCATGAAATCTCACGATTGCCATGTAATGATGCAAGTGTTCTTACCAATTGCAATCCGTGGAATACTGCCAAAACATGTGAGATATGCTATTACCAGCTATGTTCGTTCTTCAACATAATTTTTAGTAAAGTTCTTCATCCCTTTAAACTTGATGCACTTCAACTCGACGTGATTGTAACTTTATGCAAGTTTGAGATGTATTTTCCACCTTCTGTCTTTGACATAATGGTTCATCGTATTGTCTATCTCGTTCGTGAGATCATGCTTTTGGGTCCAGTTTTTTTAAGGTGGTGTTATCCTTTTGAAAGACACATGGGTGTTTTACAAAACAAAGTGAGGAATCCAGCACAACCCGAGGGGAGTATGATTCAAGGCACTGTGAGCGATGAGATTAGTAACTTTATAGCCGAGTATTTGGCCATGGCAAAGCCTACTGGACTTCCCACCTCTAGACATGAAGGAAGGCTTGAGGGAAAAGGAACAATTGGCTCCAAATTGGTCACACCTCCTCCAGACAGCCTTCTACAAGCACACTTGTATGTGTTGCATCATATTCCGGAAGTTCATCCTTTTTTGAGTGAGCATTTTGATATATTGCGCGCAAAACATCCTTCTAAAGCGGATAGAGCATTGATGCAGTTGCATAACTAGACGTTTATTAATCTGGTTTCATAATCGAGTAATATGCGAAGAACTCAAGGGTGTATCCGAAATTGTTAAGTGGTTAGCTTTTGGTCCGCGTGATGACGTCAACAAATATGAGGGTTACGATGTCAATGACTTCACATTTTGAACTGAGGGTCAAGACAAGAAGTCATCTTATCTACAGAATAGTGGGGATTCTATTTTAGCGTCATCTACATTTTACGCAAGTGTGAAGGATCAAGCGCCGGTTGATGCTAAATTGGTATACTACAAGCGGGTTCATGAAATATGGGAGCTTGACTACTCTACTTTCAATATTGGTCCTTTCAAATGTAAATGGGTAAATAATAATCGACGATGCATAAAAAATGACGACCCTTGTGGATTCACTCTTGTAGACTTAGCTCGTTTGTGTGATAGTGAGGAGCCATTCATACTAGCCACACAAGCCAAGCAAGTATTCTACATTGTAGACCTGTCTGATAAAAAATAGTCTATTCTTGTACCGGGAAAAAGAAGCATCCTTGGTATAGGTGATGTTGAGAATGAGGAAGAATATGAAGCTTTTGAAGACTACGCTCCCTTTATCAATCTAAAATCAGTGGATCAAGATGATGTAGATGTTGGTTATATGCGTGTAGATCACACAGAAGGAATACATTTGAATTAAGTGATTCACAAGGTATGAATTTTAAGCTTTTTAATGTTTTTTTTGGCACTTTCGCGCGTAAAGTAGCTCAAACTTGGTTTGTTTTGCATGAAACTTTGCACACAACACTATTTGTTATATATTATTGTGTTGAACGTATTAGAATTGTAAATCATAGTCATATTCTTAATATTACTTAGCTTATGTTCTAATATATTTCTATTCATATTCTTTCAGGTACTGATATACAATGCATCTATTCAGAGACGAAATTGTCCCCGAGATTGAGACCTCGGATAATGAGCATCATAGTTACGACAGTAAAGAGGACCAGATTGTGAGATACGAGCGTATGGCTGAAGACGCTCCACCAATTGACAATGACTTTGAGACTGAAGACGCCCCACTAATGGATGCTCCCACTACCAGTAAGAAAAGAAAAGGGCGAGGTCCTACAAAAAACCTCAAAGTCACAAAACCCATGCATTTGGAATACAATGCATTGGGTCAACCCTGCGGAAAATGGCGTAGGCAATATGGAAAACAAGTGGGCCTATGTATCCGCAAGATTTCCATATTGCACGCATGGAACGAGGTTCCAAAGGGTTTGAAGAACTCTCTATGGAATGATACTGTGGTAAGCAACTTTAGTATTTTTATTCATTTAGTTTCATTTTAAAATTAATTTAATTGACACTAATAGATATATATATTTTTTTGTAGAATCTTTTTCACATCGAGAGCGATGAGGAGAAGAAGAATGTGTTTCTTTCAGCTGTTGCTGAAAGATTTAGAGATTTCAAATCCAAGCTAGTAACTGGCTAGATTACGAAGAGGCGTACCCGTACGACCAAAAAGGTCAAAACGGGAAACGAAGGTGGAGAGTAATCACCTTCGAAGATGCCCTACGAAATATGGGGTCACATATCAAAGAGGGATTGGGAGGCCTTTGTTGCCAAAAGAACAACTCCCATAGAAGTTGTAAGTATTTTATATTATATTATAGTTTTTGATTTGAACTTACATCTTTTGATTCAGTCATTAAACTAATATATGACATTCGATTTCTATTGATTAATTAGAAAAAGCATGGTAAAGCTTCTGGTTTAGCAAGCAAAAGGAAGTTTTACCATCGCTTGGGTTAAAAAACGTACGATGAGGTCCGAAAAGAGTGGGTGGATGCGGGTTTATACCCCAATCAAAGTTCATCACGCCCTCATCTGTGACTACCTCCGCATCCGTGAATACTTCTGCTGGAGATCGGGTGCGAGATTGGTATTGCGGGCTTCATTCCCGAGATGCAAGTGGTAAATTTATCTATTAATGATCCGGGAACGAAGAAGGTTGCTAATGCTGTGGTGAGTTTTGAAATTATTAAGTATATTCTTGATTTGTTTTGTATTCTTTGGCTTTGATTTACTTATACTAATTGTTATAAATGTCACCTTTTATTTGAACAGATGGGCTGGAAGGAAAAAGAAGCTACGGGGAAGTTTACCCCAAGAGGCAATGTTGACGCATTGCATATGGTCATAGAGAAAGACCATAGTGGGCGGGTAGTCGGAAAAGGAGGCGTCCGCGTGGCGTTAAAGAAGGCATTCGGCAAAGAGTGTCTTGCCACTCAATCCCGAGCGACGCTGCGGGATGAAGTAGCAACCCTCCGAGCAGAAATTATGAAGGACGTTCTCGCCAAACTGGCCGTCGTGTTGCAAAAGATGGGAGCACCCATTGTTGATGTTGGACCTCTTGAGTTTTGATGATGACTACACTTTATTTAAACAAACATGTTTTTAGAGATTGTGTGCAGGTCGATATCCGGTCGTGATTATGATCGTTGATAGTACCTATGGCTTAGTTCATGGAAAAGTACGTGTCAAAAGGATTCAAGAGATATTAGAAGAGTATATCACTTGGGATGTAAAATGGAGACAAGAAGTCTACTGTTCCTAAGTTGGATGTTCTAACAAAACTGGAAATTGGAGACAGCGCACTGTTCCTGAACTGGAGTCAGCCTACGTTAACTGGAAATTCTGGTTATTTATTTATAATTATTATTTTTAGTTAATGTACTGAAATTAATTTGTTGCATTTATTTGTTATAGTTAATTGGCAAAAAGTTTTCTAAAAATTACTTTACGTGTGAGTCTCTAAATAAAGATCCTTTATTTTAGGATCTATATTTAGTAAATATTAGATTTGCTAAAAATAGAAATAGCGGTTCTTGAATAGGTCTTAGCTATTATTTTTAACCAGTCCTTGTCTTAGATAATAGGTTATCATGTCTATTTTTATTAAGTATAACCGTTTCTATAAATAGCATAAAGTTCCAGCTGTTATTATGGGAATAGGAACTGTTGCTGAAGAAACTGCTGCTTAAGGGAACAGAACCTATTATTAGGGAATAGCGGTTATTGCTAAATAACCGTGGGCTTGAATTGGTCAAGTTTAAATGCCTATTTTAAGATTAACCGTAGGAAGACTTGGTTATTAAAATCCACATTATTCCCATGATCATTTTGGATAAGGAATAATGGATTGGAATATTCCTTTTTATTAGGGATTTTAGCTCTATAAATAGTGGACTTGGTTATTCTTCAAAACTTGCCTTAGTATGAGCCATTAAATCATACGTAATTTTGGGAGAATTTTTACAAGAAAAATTTTTTTTAAAAATGCCCATTAATTTATAATATTTTCTTGTGCAACTCGATCATTGATTTTATTTTAGAGAATTTTTATCCTTTTGTAAGGGTTTTTGAGAGAATCTTTGTAACTAGACTCGGGTGAGTCTAAGGGGGAATTAGATAGCTTTGAGTGAAGCTATTGAGGAATTTAGCGTTTAGTGAAGCTAAGTTTGTTGCTTTAAGTGAAGCAATTTGAGAGAGAAGAGTTGGCCTAGTTGATGCGTGTCGAGTGAAGTAAGATGTTTAATGTAATTGTAACGAGTTGCCTTAAACATAGTGGAGAATTTAGAAATCCCGAGGGGTCGTGGTTTTTCCTTCTATTTAGGCCTAGAAGGTTTCCACGTAAAAATCGTTTGTCTCTTTTAATTATTTCGCTCTAAGTTTAAGCTTTATTTATTTTATTCAATTCCGCAAAAACAGGGCAAAAACGCTTAAACTAGTAACAACAACAATTCACCCCCCCCCCTCTTGTTGCTGTTCCCGTTCTTAATTGAGTCTACAATTGGTATCAGAGCCCTGTTCCCAGTAGATCAGGAAACCCTGAGGGCAGAATCCTGGTGTTCCCGAAAATGTCAATTATGAACGAGCGAATGGAAGAAGGGTATTCTACTCAAAGACCACCCATGTTTGATGGAAAATTCTATACATAATGGAAGAATAGGATGGAGATCTTCATCAAAGCGAAAAATTTTCAAGTTTGGAGAGTCATCGAAATTGGAGACTTTGAGGTAACAATTACTAACTCCAATCATGAAATTGCTCCCAAACCTAAACCGTATTTGAAAAAGAAGATTTTCAAAAGATAGAAATTAATGCCTTTGCCATAACGCAGGTATGTTCTTCTAACTCATTTTCTGTCCATCCATCCAAATTGAGTAAAAATAAATTAATAGAGTTGCTAAAGGAGACACAAATTAAACTTGAAAATGGTAATGATAAGTGTCTCCAATTGGAAAAGGAGCTCAAAGTAAGTAAAGACCATGTCTCCTATATAAACACCTTTAGATCCGATGTCCAAAACAGATTTTTTGGTTTGTTGGACCAAAACATAATTCTAAAGGATAATATGGAGAGAATTAAAAAGGAAAATGTTATTCTTAATATTGAGTTATCGCAATATAAATTGCTAGGCTTGAATAAGGAATTAAACGACGCATCTATTAAGAACCTGTGTACAGATTTTCAAAATCTGAACAGTAGCTTCGAATTCAACTGCTCCAACAGTGATAAAATAGAGCTTGAATTAAATTCAAGAGAAAAAGGAAAAATCAAAAGTGTTCCCAAATGGATTCAAGAAGCTAAAAGTAAAAATTCAAAACGCCTAAATCACTTTAAGAATAGCAAGAAGAAAAAGGTATACGTTGATCTCCCTAGAGACAGAATCTGTTCCTTCTGTGGAGGAACTGGCCATCTGAAGGACCAGTGCACCAAAAGGGAACAGTACACTGTCTCTAACAGAAACTATGTCGATAACATTTGAACGAAGAAAACAGATTCTTGTAAAATCGACAAGGAACCCAAGACAGCCTGGGTTCCTGTAACTAACCATTAATTTTTTTCAGGTCCAAGTGAGGGGGAACAACTCATGGTATCTCGACAGTGGGTGTTCCAAGCACATGACGGGTGACAAATCTAAATATCTCTCACTTGAAGCCTATGATGGGGGAACAGTAACCTTCGGTGACAATATGAAGGGTGAGATAATCGCCAAAGGAAAAGTTGGAAGGTCATGTTCCCATGCTATCGATAATGTGTTTTTAGTCGAGAATTTGAAACATAACTTACTTAGCATTTCTCAATTTTGCGATAAAGGTAACTCTGTGAACTTTACTTCTGAAAAGTGCATTATTTCTAGGAATGACACAGGAGACATCGTTCTTGAGGGAATCAGAAAAGGGAACACTTATGTTGTGGACCTGGACACTGTTCCCAAAACCAGTCTAACATGTTAAAGTGTTATAGAAGACGACCCACTTCTTTGGCATAAGTGTCTAGGTCATGCTAGTTATACATTGATTAATACATTAAGATCAAAAGACCTAGTTAGAGAATTATCAGCTATAAAATTCCTTAAGGATAAAATTTGTGATCCTTGTGCCAAAGGAAAACAAGTGAGGTCATCTTTTGAATCAAAGAATATTGTGACCACCACTAAACCACTTGAATTATTACATATGGATCTATGTGGACCTATGAGAACACAAAGCTGTAGTGGCAAAAGATATGTGTTTGTTATTGTTGATGATTACAGTAGATTTACTTGGATTTTATTTTTAGTTAGTAAAGATGAAGCTTTTAATGAGTTTGTTTCTTTCGCTAACAAAACACAAAAAATCTACCAATAATCAAATTATTCACATAAGGTCAGATCATGGTAGAGAATTCGAAAATTCAAGTTTCATGAATTATTGCAATGAACATGGATTAAGTCATAATTTTTCGGCACCACGAACACCACAACAAAATGGTGTAGTAGAAAGGAAAAATAGGACTTTAGAGGAAATGGCTAAAACCATGTTAATTGCTAGTGGTCTATCTAGAAATTTTTGGGCCAAAGCTGTTAATACTACATGTTATATTTTGAATCGTATATTAATAAGACCAATCACTTCAAAGAAACCCTATGAATTGCTTAAAGGTGTTAAACCAAATATTTCCTATTTTCGTGTGTTTGGATGCAAATGTTTTGTTCATGTGAATGGAAAACGAAATATAGGGAAGTTTGATGAAAGAAGTGATGAAGCAGTATTTCTTGGCTACTCATCACATAGTAAAGCTTACAAAGTTTATAACAAAAGAACAATGAGCGTGGAATAATCCGTTAACAAAATTTTCGACAAAACTAACTTTTTGTCAAGTGAACAGGATACAAATAATTTTAAGATAGGTCTTGCAAATCTAGAGAATGATGAAGAAGAAATGAAAATGCAAAATCAAGGAACAGCAGGTGAACAGCTGATCCCAGAAGAGGCAGAAAGGAACGATCTTGATCAAGAACAGCCGGTACTTCAGAACCAACAGACTGTTCCTTATCCAACTGTTCCCACAGATGAGCAAAACGATCCAGTAGCTGAACAGAATGTTAATCAAGCTGTTGAACCAGAACATGCTACTGTTCCCACAAGAGAATTTGTGCCCAAACCTTGGAAATATCAAAGTTATCATTCTCTTGATTTGATTATAAGTGATTTGAATAAAGGAACACAAACTAGATCTCAAATGAGAAACTTTTGTGCACACTTTGCGTTCCTATCATCACTTGAGCCCAAGAGTCATGAAGAAGCTCTAAAGGATTCCGAATGGATCCTCGTGGTCAAAGGGTACAATCAACAAGAGGGTATTGATTATACAGAGATATTTGCACCGGTAGCAAGGTTAGAGGCTATAAGAATCTTAATTTCTTTTGCTGCATTCATGAACATTAAATTATATCAAATGGATGTGAAATGTGCTTTCTTAAATGGTTTTCTTGATGAAGAAGTTTTTGTTGAAAACACCTCTTGTCTTGATCATGTCTACAAGCTTGATAATGCTCTTTATGGCTTGAAACAAGCTCCTAGGCAATGGTATGAAAGACTATCAAAGTTTTGGATTCAAAATGACTTTGTAAGAGGCAAAATTGACAAAACCTTATTCTTTAAGAATAGAGGTTCGGATATTTTAGTTATTCAGATATATGTTGATGATATTATCTTTGGAACCACCAATGAATTGTTGTGTAAAGAATTTTCTAACCTAATGAGCACTGAATTTGAAATGAGCATGATGAGGGAATTAAACTTCTTCCTTGGGTTACAAATTAAACAAACAGCTAATGGTATCTTTATTCACCAACAAAAATATATAAAAGAACTTCTCAAGAAATATGGCTTGAATAATGCTAAAACCAACAACACACCTATGGCTACAAATGTTAGATTAGATGAAGACCCAAATGGAATAAATATTGATCAAACTATGTATAGAGGCATGATTGGCTCTTTATTATATCTAACTGCTAGTAGACCCGATATTGCATTCAGTGTTGGTTTATGTGCTAGATTTCAATCCAATCCTAAAGAATCACATCTCACTGCAGTAAACGTATTTTAAGATATTTGAAGGGAATTGACGACTTGTCCTTATTTTATCCTAAAAGTGATGTTTATGATTTGAAAGGTTTTAGTGATGCAGATTATGCAGGAGATCTGGTAAATAGAAAAAGTACGTCAGGTATGGTAAAATTTCTTGGCTCATGTTTAGTGTCATGGTGTTCAAAGAAACAAAACACTGTTGCATTATCCACTGCCGAAGCTGAATACGTAGCAGCAGCAGCTTGCTGTTCCCAAATGCTTTGGATAAAACAGTAGCTAAGAGATTTTGGTATTAAGTTTGAATGTGTTCCTATTTATTGTGATAATACCAGTGCCATATGCATATCTAAAGATCCAGTGCATCATTCACGAGTAAAACACATCCACATTAGGCATCATTTTCTTAAGGATAATTGTAACATCTCGGAATAACTCGGATCGTACGAAAAGAGAAGATGACCATTTAAAAACAAGTGTATATCGTCCGAGTCAAACCAGGATGTTAGAAGGCAGTTAAAAACGGATTTGAAATTAAGGGAAGCTTGCAGATCGAGTTTTATTAGTGTTATTATGAACTACTAGATATAAGAAATTCTTAGCAGCGGATAAGAACGAAAAATTAAATCAACTTATTACAACTTGAGAACAAAATCGCCTCATAAAACCAAATATTCTTTAAACTTTATTAGAAGTTCTTATCAAGACTTCTGTATCCTAATGGTTTATTTCTCCAAGGGACAATCCTCACTCCCCAGACCTGCAACTTAACTTACTGCTAGTCATTGCCCAGATAGGAAACAACATCATCGCAGGGTCGTTAAGACCAAAAGTACACGTCAGCTAACGTCGCATAACAAATAATTAATTACAACAAGAGAAAGACTTAATTCAATAGCTGTCAATTCGCAGAAAAGTACGCTTCGATCATGCTAATAAAGAATAATTATTTTCATATAAAGGTTAGTCAGCCATACTGCTGTACTATCCAGCCATACTGCCGGTACACTCCAATCTCCATAAGTGAGACAATACATTAGGGGGAGCTAACCCCTAAGCAAGTCTCTACCATAGACACTCGCCTTACTTCGGTGCCTATGGTTAAGTATGCATACCCCCGCGGTGGCTCATAATGCCCCCATATACCGCGAGTAATTCATTTCCACCAATTGACGTCATACTACGTCCACTTTAAGGTTAGTGAGGTCATACTACCTCTGCTTATCAAAACAATGTATAAAAACTATTTATTCGAAAGATAACATTATCCGTACTATATATCCATGCCTTACTTTTGTATACCATTATTATATGATACATCGGACTAATGCGAACCACGCTGCGTGTACATACCTTAAGCAAGATAACCAATTCACAAGCGTCTTAATCAATTCCCGGTCACGAATCGACTTCCTACAAGGTTCAATCGTATTCGGGAAATAAGCACACATACACATTTTCCTCAAATCATCCATAACACACATATACAATTACACCCACACCTAGAATACCACACACATCATGAACATCCATCACATACTATAACATGGTAAACACACAAAACAAGACAGCATACATAATCTGTCCAGAAACACAACTTAAAACTGTCAAACTGAAAATCCGACTTCACCGTTGCGTCCGGAAGGCGTCAAAACCCCCGGGTACCAATTTCCATAATTTATAACATAGTATAAGTATTTTTAACCTAATTTCAAAGCCAAAAATGTTCCAAAAACAACTTTTTTCACCATTTTCCAAACCTACGGGATTTTGTCATTTCATTTTTTTTATCACAAAAATATAAATTTCAATGCTTTATTTCCTATTAAATCTAAACGACTATTTACATAATTTTCATGACCATCTATGAAATTAATTTTTATTCCTCAAAAATAATTCTTTTTACACAATGTACACACACACACATCACATATATATTTATATATATTTCTCTAACAACATTATAAATTCCTCCTATTAATCAATAAAATAAATTTCTAACACCACACACATTTTTCTATTAGCATCCATTTTTTTTATATATATATACTTTACAATCATCCATCAAACAAATCCTTCACACACACATAAACATATCTAAAACCCTAAAAAGAAACATTCTTCATCAATTTAGATAGAAAAATACATCCCAAAATCATACATGAAATTTTAAATTCATAAAGTAAACATGAATTATAAGATAAAACATATAATAATCATAGAATTTTAAATTAAAACTTAAGATTCAACATAGATTAAGAATTACACTTACAATTGTAAAGGAAAACACCAAATGATGAAGTGTGATGGAGTTAGGAATGTGATATAGGAGGAATTTTAAAAGGATGTCAATATGAAAATAATTTAGGAATTAAGAAGGGTTAATTATATGGGATTAATGGCTTGATCCTTCATTACCCTAAGGGAGTTACAAGCTCCACCAAGAGTCCCTCCTATTGTCTTTTTTTTTTTTGAAAAGAAAAGATGGGTTAAGGAAAAGTTTGGGCCCAAATAATTCTAATTGCCAAAAAGGATTGCAAATCTCATGACCAAGCCCAATAATAAATAAAATATATATATAGAAATAATATTACTAGTGAATTATTAAATATATCGGGAAGAAAAATCGGGAAAATATCGGGGTGTTACAGACCACCCCCCTTAAAAAGGTTTTGACCCCAAAACCACACTTATCATAACACATAACCACAAAACAAGTAAAACGAACTTAATCACTATACACAAACATACACAAATCAACCCAAAACATAAATCGCGCGAAAATCCTATCGCCTTCTACCCCCCTTAACGAAGTTACGTCCCCGTAACTTACTAACCCGAGAGAAAAGGTGAGGATACTGCTCTCGCATGGAGTCTTCCGTCTCCCAGGTTGCCTCTTATGAGCGGTGATTGGACCGTAATACTTTAACCATGGTGACATCCCTCCGACGAGTACTACGGACCTTCTTATCCAATATCCGGACAGGCTGTTCCTCATAGGTTAGGCTCTCATCAAGTTCTAACGGCTCTGGATCTAATACATGAGAAGAAGATGCAACGTAACGTTTCTACTGAGAAATGTGAAAAACGTCGTGCACTTTACCCAGAGCATTAGGCAATGTTAACCGATAGGCTAACTTCCCTACTTTCTCCACAATGTCATAAGGACCTATGAAACGTTGGCTTAACTTTCCACGAGCACCAAAGCAAACTACTCCTTTCATTGGAGACACACGAAGTAGAACCTTGTCACCCACTTCAAATTCACCAGGCCGACGTCGGAGATCGGCGTACGATTTTTTGTCTATCTTGGGTTGCTTTCATTTTCTCGCGAATTAACTTTACTTATTCAGTCATTTGAACAAGCATATCAGGTCCTAAGGTGACAGATTCAGTAAAATCATCCCAGCATACAGGACTACGACACTAACAACCATAAAGTGCTTCAAACGGAGCCATTTGAATCGTAGCTTGGTGACTGTTATTATAAGAGAACTCTACTAGATCCAAATGTTCATCCCATGAACCTTGCCATTCCATGGCTATCGCTCTCAACATGTCCTCCAGTATTTGATTGACGCGTTCCGTCTGACCATCGGTCATTGGGTGGAAGGACGTACTCTGAAGAAGAGTGGTTCCCAAAGCCTGCTGTAATGATTTCCAAAAATGTGACAAGTATCGAGTATCACGATCGGAGACAATAGTACGAGGTATTCCATGATAGCGAATCACGTACTTAATATAAGCACAAGCAAGTTGTTCCATATCCCACTTACAATTCATTGGAATAAACCTTGCCGACTTAGTAAGCCTATCCACAATAACCCAGAGTATCATTACCAGCCTTATTTCGTGGCAAACCTAACACGAAATCCATAGATATGTCATCCCACTTCCATACCGGGACTTCTAGAGGTTGCAGTAACCCAGCTGGTCTTCGATGTTCACTCTTAACCTTTTGACACGTTAAACACTTGGAAACAAAATCTGCAATATTCTTTTTCATACCTGACCACCAAAACATGCATTTTAAATCTTGATACATCTTATCTCCACCAGGATGAACCGAGTATCTAGAATAATGGGCTTCGTTCAATAATTTTTCCTTCAAAGAGTCACACCCATCCGGCACACACCACCGTCCTTTAAAACGAAGACTACCGTCCTCATGAATTGTAAAACCTTCAGCTCTCCCTTCACTCATCTGCTCCCGAAGTTTAATGAACTTGGGGTCTTCTAGTTGCTTAGACATAATCTCTTCGAAAAATGTAAGTTGAATGGACAATGCACTCAACTTGGCTTCTAACTCCCCTTCTTGGATTATCTCAAAGCTCATTCTCTCAAACTCCTTACACAATTCCTCAGAGGTTATTAATGCTGAGACTGAGTGCCTCGATTTTCTGCTCAAAGCATCAGCGACCACATTCGCACGGCCATCATGATAAGCAATCTCCAAGTCATAATCACTGATAAGTTCTAACCAACGTCGTTGGCGTAAATTCAACTCGGATTGAGTGAACAAAAATTGCAAACTTTTATGGTCCGTGAAGATCTTGCATTTGACACCATAGAGATAATAACGCCAGATTTTTAATGCAAAAACCACAACCACTAATTCCAAGTCATGTGTTAGATAATTCACCTCATGAGTCTTCAGCTGATGCGAAGCATACGCCACTACTTTCCTATCTTGCATTAAAACACAACCTAATCCATGTTTGGAAACATCACTGTAAACGGAATATTCCAAAGATGGATCAGGTAAGGTCAACACTGGAGCTGTAGTTAATTTCTCCTTCAACAACTGAAATGCCTTCTCACACTCCTCGGTCCATTCAAACTTCTTCTCCTTCTTCATCAAGGATGTTAGCAGATGAGCGACACGAAAAAAAAATCCTTCACAAAATGACGATAGTACCTTGTCAAACCCAAGAAACTTCGAATATCCGTAACATTTCGGGGTGTAGACCAGTCCCGAACAGCTGCTACTTTTGCTGGATCAACGGAAATTCCTTCCTTAGAAACAATGTGACCTAGAAAAGCCACTTGCTCTAACCAAAATTCACACTTTGAAAACTTAGCATACAACTGATTCTTTCGCAGAATCTGCAAGACTATCCTTAAATGTTCTCGATGTTCTTCTGGGCTCTTAGAATACACCAAGATATCATCAATGAACACCACCACACATTTATCGAGATACGCGTTGAAAACTCGATTCATCAATCCCATAAACGCCGCCGGTGCGTTGGTCAACCCAAAAGGCATCACGGTGAATTCGAAGTGTCCATATCTGGTTCTAAAAGCTGATTTACTAATATCCTCCTCCTTAATACGTAACTGATGATACCCTGACCGCAGATCAATCTTGGAAAAGACTCCTGCTCCTTGTAACTGATCAAAAAGATCATCGATCCGTGGTAATGGGTACTTATTCTTAACAGTGACCTTATTAAGTTCTCTGTAATCAATGCAGAGACGCATCGTTCCGTCCTTTTTCCTTACAAACAACACCGGGGCTCCTTAGGGCGACACACTGGGTCTTATATAACCCTTCTCCAACAACTCCTCCAATTGAACTTTCAATTCTTCCATCTCCGTTTGGGCCATTCGGTAAAGAGCTTTTGAAATTGGCCCTGTCCCAGGGATTAAGTCAATCGAAAAGTTCACGTCCCTTCTTGGCGGCATACCAGGAAGTTCTTCTGGAAAAACATCCTTAAAATCACAGACCACCGGAATGTTCTCAAGTCGCACCTCCCGCTCCTTCACCTTACTTATACTACACAGAAACCACGGTTGCCCTTGCTTGATTAACTTCTTGACCTTCAATGACGATATGATTTTTACCTTGGGTCCTTGGGAAGCTTTCTATATTTAACTTTCTCTCCTCGGGGTCCGCTTAGTGTTACAGATTGCCCCTCACAATATATTAATGCCTTATATCTACCCAACCAATCCATCCCAAGGATTACATCTAGACCTTCCATTTCCAAAGAAACAAATCACTCGAGATTT
Organism: Amaranthus tricolor; assembly: GCF_026212465.1. NCBI lineage: Eukaryota > Viridiplantae > Streptophyta > Magnoliopsida > Caryophyllales > Amaranthaceae > Amaranthus > Amaranthus tricolor. Next base: position 1,767,049 of record NC_080057.1, on the reverse strand, counting down.
TGTCTTTCCTATATTGACCGACACCCTACGAAATAATATACTACAATGAAAGTTCTCTCCGGAAGGAATAGCGACTGAGAAAGATGTTTTCTCGGGATTTTCCAATCCTAAGTCTTTAATTCTAGACTTAGAAATAAACGAGTACGATGCACCAGAATCAAAAAGAACTTTATCAGACTTTGAATTGATGCAAAAAGTACCTGTGACCACATCGGACACTTGTGTTGCTTCCCTAGCGTTAACTGCTGATAGTCTGCCATTATTTTGAAAGACTGGGGTGCGCCTTCTTGACTACCTCTTGTCCAGGAAGGTTCTCATTCCTAGCATTCCCTTGAGGTTGCTGAATTCCGAAATGATTTCTTTAAAACCTAAGGTTTGAGACACCCCCAGGGTTTCTACCAAAACAAACACCGTTTTGATTTCCATTTCCCGTGTCATTGCCACTCCAGCCATTACCGAAGCGTTGTTGTGGAATACCTCTGTGATTCCCCCCTTGAGGTTCTTGTTGTCCCAATCGAGCATAACACTCATACATTCTATGACACGATTTACCACAGTATGAACAGTCCACTAATGCTCCCCGACAATCTCTCCCTGGATGATTTTTCTGGCATCTCTTACAGTTATCAATTCTTTCCTTTCCATTGCGGTCATTAAGTGGTTTCTGTACCCTGGCCGCAGATATCGAACCTCTCCCACCTTTACTTGACTGTCCTGGCTAGTACACTATTTCTTGATAACCCCATAGGTTTTGTGTTTCTTAAAGTGGTTTTGTGCATGATTACTCCTGCTCTCTGCATTCTAGAACATAGGTTCCCTCCTTTTGTCCCCACTATGGGCCAACTTCTCCTGCTCCTTCCTAATAACATTTCCTATCTGGGCTGCCCTCTTATATAACTGGTCTTAAGTATCGTACCTATCGATCTCAATGTGTTTTTGAATCTCGTACGATAAACCCAATTCGAAGCTTTGCATTTTCTTTGTTTCAGTCGGGACGTCCTCAGGGCAAAACTTCAGAAATTCCGTAAATTTCTGATAATACGCATGCACTGTTAAATTCCCCATTTCAAACCTAGAAAACTCGTTTGACTTATCTGTCCTCACGTGAGGGGGGTAGAATTGATCCTTAACGCTCCCTTAAAACGTTCCCAACTTAATTCACCATCATTCTCCTTTATCAGCCTCGCCTTACTATGTGTCCACCGGTAGTCATCATCTTCGACCAGATAAAATGCAGCCTGGTCGACCATAAATTCCGCGGACATCGAACTACACTAAAGAGTTTGTCAAACTCTCGAAGCCAGTTTTTCAGCGCAGAAGGTTGTCCTTTCCCATCATAAGTAAAGGGCTTACTCTGGGCTATTCTCTTACTAATCGATGAAGCCCTCTCTTCCAAGGATTTCTGTCTGGGGTTTCTTGTACCAACTAGGGCTTTCACTAGGTTCCGAAGTACACGGTCAGAGTGACCTCTATTTCCGTTCTTTCTCAAGAATGGAGGCATGATGGAAGGTATACGGCATTTTAATAAACAAGGTATATATATAAATATTCTATTTCCATCATCGAGGTTAAACAAAACTTAGGCTAATATAACTTCTTAGAGATAAGGAAGTCTATCCTAATAGTTGGTAGAATTAAAAAGTTGAGCCTGTTAATCGGCTCCTAAGCTTCCGCCAAATAAAAAAAATATTTTAATTAATTATACTAATGCTCAATATTCACAAAATTTCAATATCATAATATATCAAACTTCACAAATTTAGCTAATGAGAAGAGGTTATAAATAATTAAACAGAAAATTAAGATCATATTATAATTCAACCCGCATACTCTGCCATAACATATTATTAAATTCCAAAATACTTGGGTACAAAATCCCAAATAATCACCGTTCTTCGTAACCATATTGTCAAAAAAAAACAGAAGAAACTTCTCGACAGAATATCCATACATCATTATTAGCGTGAAAATACTCATATAAAATCATAAGCATAAATACTACAATCAAAAACAAGATCATATAGTAAAAGGCGATGCATCCATACGGTCCCGATCTTCCTCATATAAGTCAGGGTCAAAATCAGCATCACCGGAGTCGTCATTGGATGTGCTATCAGAATCAGTGGGTGTCTCTATGGGTAGGGAGTCACTCATATCTAGTTGTTCCTCAGAATCTAAAAGCTCAACAATTTCTGGTTCGGGTAATATTTCTTCCCACATTGTAATATCACTATCACTCTCGCTCATATTATCTTCCCTATCAGCTGCTTCTACCTCCATATAAGCATTATATCCCCCTTCCGCACTATCCTCATAAAACTCTTCAGCCTACTCCTCGGAATTTCCCCAAGTATTTTCCTCCAGACCTTCTTCGGGGACTTCCTCGGGATCTTCTCCTAAATCCTCCTCAGGATCCTCCTTATCAAAATCTATCTGCAGAACTGAGTTAGGGTCGACCATTGGAACATCCTCCTCAACAATCTCAGCTCTTGCCCCACTAGCCTCAGCATTCTTACATCTCTCATTGTCTACAACATCCATTCCTCTATCCCATCTATCAAACTCTCGCTCCAATTGAGCAATTCTCTCAATCAACTCAGCAATTCCCTCAGCTATTATTCCCTCATAAACTTGTTGAGACTTTTTATAGATCATCTCCATCCTGCGCTTATAATCTAGCTCACTCTCTCCTTCTTTCTTGTCCCAAATTTTTAATGTTTCTATCTCTGCCCAGACCGGTACATTTACTAAGGCTCTCCATGGTTCTTCTAGGGTACTACTTTCCCCTTCAGCAGGTCTTTTTCCTTTATCCATGACAGATCTCACGAATGAAAGAAAGAGCAAAGGAACAATCAATTTCTAAGCTCAAATAATATCATAATTCATCAACAAAATATCTAACAAGCACACAACAAAATTATCCATAACATCATGCTTAAAGACACCAACTAAAACACATCATATCCCCTTAATGTCTACCCCTTTACTCTCGTCATCATTTTTTTTTGCGTTAGTCTATCAATTTAGATAAATAACACTAAATAAAACTCCCGCTCTGATACCAATTGTAACATCTCGGAATAACTCGGATCGTACGAAAAGAGAAGATGACCTTTTAAAAACAAGTGTATATCGTCCGAGTCAAACCAGGATGTTAGAAGGCAGTTAAAAACGGATTTGAAATTAAGGGAAGCTTGCAGATCGAGTTTTATTAGTGTTATTATGAACTACTAGATATAAGAAATTCTTAGTAGCGGATAAGAACGAAAAATTAAATCAACTTATTACAACTTGAGAACAAAATCGCCTCATAAAACCAAATATTCTTTAAACTTTATTAGAAGTTCTTATCAAGACTTCTGTATCCTAATGGTTTATTTCTCCAAGGGACAATCCTCACTCCCCAGACCTGCAACTTAACTTACTGCTAGTCATTGCCCAGATAGGAAACAACATCATCGCAGGGTCGTTAAGACCAAAAGTACACGTCAGCTAACGTCGCATAACAAATAATTAATTACAACAAGAGAAAGACTTAATTCAATAGCTGTCAATTCGCAGAAAAGTACGCTTCGATCATGCTAATAAAGAATAATTATTTTCATATAAAGGTTAGTCAGCCATACTGCTGTACTATCCAGCCATACTGCCGGTACACTCCAATCTCCATAAGTGAGACAATACATTAGGGGGAGCTAACCCCTAAGCAAGTCTCTACCATAAACACTCGCCTTACTTCGGTGCCTATGGTTAAGTATGCATACCCCCGCGGTGGCTCATAATGCCCCCATATACCGCGAGTAATTCATTTCCACCAATTGACGTCATACTACGTCCACTTTAAGGTTAGTGAGGTCATACTACCTCTGCTTATCAAAACAATGTATAAAAACTATTTATTCGAAAGATAACATTATCCGTACTATATATCCATGCCTTACTTTTGTATACCATTATTATATGATACATCGGACTAATGCGAACCACGCTGCGTGTACATACCTTAAGCAAGATAACCAATTCACAAGCGTCTTAATCAATTCCCGGTCACGAATCGACTTCCTACAAGGTTCAATCGTATTCGGGAAATAAGCACACATACACATTTTCCTCAAATCATCCATAACACACATATACAATTACACCCACACCTAGAATACCACACACATCATGAACATCCATCACATACTATAACATGGTAAACACACAAAACAGGACAGCATACATAATCTGTCCAGAAACACAACTTAAAACTGTCAAACTGAAAATCCGACTTCACCGTTGCGTCTGGAAGGCGTCAAAACCCCCGGGTACCAATTTCCATAATTTATAACATAGTATAAGTATTTTTAACCTAATTTCAAAGCCAAAAATGTTCCAAAAACAACTTTTTTCACCATTTTCCAAACCTACGGGATTTTGTCATTTCATTTTTTTTATCACAAAAATATAAATTTCAATGCTTTATTTCCTATTAAATCTAAACGACTATTTACATAATTTTCATGACCATCTATGAAATTAATTTTTATTCCTCAAAAATAATTCTTTTTACACAATGTACACACACACACATCACATATATATTTATATATATTTCTCTAACAACATTATAAATTCCTCCTATTAATCAATAAAATAAATTTCTAACACCACACACATTTTTCTATTAGCATCCATTTTTTTTATATATATATACTTTACAATCATCCATCAAACAAATCCTTCACACACACATAAACATATCTAAAACCCTAAAAAGAAACATTCTTCATCAATTTAGATAGAAAAATACATCCCAAAATCATACATGAAATTTTAAATTCATAAAGTAAACATGAATTATAAGATAAAACATATAATAATCATAGAATTTTAAATTAAAACTTAAGATTCAACATAGATTAAGAATTACACTTACAATTGTAAAGGAAAACACCAAATGATGAAGTGTGATGGAGTTAGGAATGTGAATTAGGAGGAATTTTAAAAGGATGTCAATATGAAAATAATTTAGGAATTAAGAAGGGTTAATTATATGGGATTAATGGCTTGATCCTTCATTACCCTAAGGGAGTTACAAGCTCCACCAAGAGTCCCTCCTATTGTCTTTTTTTTTTTTTGAAAAGAAAAGATGGGTTAAGGAAAAGTTTGGGCCCAAATAATTCTAATTGCCAAAAAGGATTGCAAATCTCATGACCAAGCCCAATAATAAATAAAATATATATATAGAAATAATATTACTAGTGAATTATTAAATATATCGGGAAGAAAAATCGGGAAAATATCGGGGTGTTACAATAATGTTGAAAATAAAAACATTATTGTCAAGCATGTAAACACTAACGAGCAAATAGCAGATATCATGACTAAACCACTTCCAAGGGAACAACATGAGAAAATGAGATTAGAACTTGGCATGATCAAGCTGCATTGAAGTGAGTGACATATGTGATCCTTAAAGACAGAATGAAAATTGAAAAGGTCGATCAACCACAAAATCTTGATTGAAAAATCGATTTTCTAAAGGATCAGGTACGCACTATTTAAAAGTATATACTGTGAATGCTTTTATGATTGCATGTTTAATTTGATCAGACAGTAGTAGCATAAAATATCCTTTATTTTATTCCCATAAAATTTCATATTATTCAATTTATTTTATTTTCATAAAATATATTTACATATGTTTACCCAGCAATTTCCATTAAAATAGCGGTAGTTAAATCATCATAGTTCTTCACTAAATCCGTATGTTTCCATTTCACACTCGATGTCCACATGCATAAACTAAATAGGGAACATGAATCACCTAAACACACGTCCCCTCACATTCATTTTATACACTCTCACACGCCAAGCCCTAAACCCTTCATCCTCAAACGCAATCAACTCTGAATTCCAAAATCATCTTCATCTTCTCACATTTCCTGCAAAATCTCGCTCCATCAATTCTTCAAACCACCATGAAAACCAAGAACCAAACACCAAAGATGAAACAACCTAAGCCTTTAAGAATTATCCACCCAACACCTTTATTAACTGCTCAAGAGTCATCTTCAAAAGAACAACAGGACACTCCTGGTGGCTCTAAAAGGCAAGCAAGGAACAAGAGAAAAAGACCGACCACTTCAAATAGATCATCTTCAAAGAAGGCAAAAGTCAATGTTAACTTGAACGCTGAAGAAGTGTCAAAAGAAATGATGGTTGGGTTTGGTTTAGACAAAAAATGGTATGATTCAACCTTTTTTCCTCAGTTACACACTATATTACAGACTCAGTCTTGGGAATCTTTGATCGCTGAATATTGCTGCAATCCATTATACCTAAAACTGATGCGTGAGTTTGTCTCAAATTTTTAACTTAATCATGGTGTGTGTTTGAGTTTTGTTAAAGAAGTTAGAATAGAGTTTAACAGTCAGAATTTGGGAGAATGGCTAGGTGTGCCCGCAAATGGATTTGATGTTTATTATGTTGGATCAAAGATAACTTTCTTTGAAATAGATGAAAAGGATGTCTGGAAATTTTTAGGGATCACTGAAAAACGAGGGAAGGTCAGCCATAATGCACTATCCCCTTTACACAAATTGCTGTATAACATTGCACGTAGATTTTTTTGCCGCAAAATTCCAAACATAGTGAAGTAAGTTTACGAGATGCAACCCTAATTTACTGCATGGCTAACAATATTAAAATCAATTTTCCTTCTTTGATGATCTCTCACTTAAGTGAATGTATTTCTAAAGGTTGTGTGATTGGATATGGAGGTTTGCTGACTTGGATTTTTAGGAAGATAGGTGTTCCACTTGAAGGACAAAACTTTCCCATGGGTCCGAACAATATGATAGGTGCCAAGTGCTTAAATAACTTACACCTTAAATTAAATGAGAATGGGACCCTTGAGAACGTTGTTGAAACAATCAATGTTAATTCTGATAATGAGAAGGAAACCGAAAAGGGAGAGGTTGAAATGGAGGAACAGGAGAAGGAAGGATCTAGAGATAAGGAACAGGAGACTGTTCTTTCTGATAAGGAGAAGGAGGACATTGGTGTATGCAAGGAGGAGGTATCTGTGCCTACTATGAAGCAGTCTTGCTCAACCTCAAGGAAGAGCAGAAGGCTTGCTGCCAAAGGGAAAAGACCTGTAGTTGATCTTGATGATGACTCTGGGGCTGAACCAAATCATTTCCCCTCACCAAAGCCAACCACTCCATCATCCCATCATTTCCCATCACCACCACCATGACCAATACCAACTTCACCACCACCTGTTCACACATCTCCACACCAAGGCTTTGACCAGACAACAGTTCCTACAGATCCTTTATACTCCATTCTCCTAAAACTTGATGAATTGCAGGATCGCTTCTTTAAATTTCAAGATGAAGTTCATGTTTCCTTAGCCTCACTAACTGACCATATGACTCAAATGGAGGCTCGTCTGGGTGCTAAATTGGATACTGTGGAGGTGGAAACAGAATATATAGATGATGAAGCTCCTGCATCCTAATTCTTCTTGATAGCTTTTTAATATCTTCTTATTTGTTGCAACCATCACTGTCATCAAACAATCTTTTCTTGTTTTTCAATTGTACCAGGTGGGGTACTGTTTGTTCTAATTCATACTATGAACTACGTTTTCTTTTATGCTACTAACTATTTGTGACGATTAATCATAGCTGATCTTGTTTGCATTCATTGTTACTGCTTTTTACTTTGTGCATCCTTATTCTCTCTTTGACTATGACTATATGCTTAGTGCTGCGGTTTGATTGCTCCAATTCTTTTTGAATGATGTCAAAAGGGGGAATATTTGACACAAACTTAAATAATGCTTGAGTATGCTTAGCTCTGATTATATCTATTATGTTGGACTTTAGGATTAAGGTTATGATTCATGATCTAAGGCTGTTTGGCTGAGTACTGCTGATGATTGTTTATTGCTTGATTGCTTGTTTGTTTGATTGTCAAAGTCCTTTTGTAATGCTGGATGCTCTGATAATAGAAGTTACTTGATGAACTGTTGCTCTAATGACTCTGATGATGAACTGTTCTAATAATTGTTTTGAATGTTCTGTTGATAGGAGTATAAGATTTATGCTCTGATTATATGATTAATTGTTCTGATTTCAAAGTTATTACATTTGAAATACTTAGTGATTTATGTTGACTATTTTTGGAAACTATTTAAAAACATATATTTTATATTGTGTTTTTATATACTATATGGAGTAAACTGTGTTGCTATGATTGCTTGGTAAATTATATTGTAACGAGTTAATTTATTAAGTTATGTAGAGTTGTTTTAATCTCTGACATGCTCTATAATATTGGTTTTACTCTATTTTGTTTTAAGTTTGTTTAAAAGTTTGTCATCATCAAAAAGGAGGAATTTGTTGGACCTCTTGAGTTTTGATGATGACTACACTTTATTTAAACAAATATGATTTTAGAGATTGTGTGCAGGTCGATATCCGGTCGTGATTATGATCATTGATAGTACCTATGGCTTAGTTCATGGAAAAGTACGTGTCAAAAGGATTCAAGAGATGTTAGAAGAGTATATCACTTGGGATGTAAAATGGAGACAAGAAGTCTACTGTTCCTAAGTTGGATGTTCTAACAAAACTGGAAATTGGAGACAGCGCACTGTTCCTGAACTGGAGTCAGCCTACGTTAACTGGAAATTCTGGTTATTTATTTATAATTATTATTTTTAGTAAATGTACTGAAATTAATTTGTTGCATTTATTTGTTATAGTTAATTGGCAAAAAGTTTTCTAAAAATTACTTTACGTGTGAGTCTCTAAATAAAGATCCTTTATTTTAGGATCTATATTTAGTAAATATTGGATTTGCTAAAAATAGAAATAGCGGTTGTTGAATAGGTCTTAGCTATTATTTTTAACCAGTCCTTGTCTTAGATAATAGGTTATCATGTCTATTTTTATTAAGTATAACCGTTTCTATAAATAGCATAAAGTTTCAGCTGTTATTATGGGAACAGGAACTGTTGCAAAAGAAACTGCTGCTTAAGGTAACAGAACCTATTATTAGGGAATAGCGGTTATTGCTAAATAACCGTGGGCTTGAATTGGTCAAGTTTAAATGCCTATTTTAATATTAACCGTAGGAAGACTTGGTTATTAAAATCCACATTATTCCCATGATCATTTTGGATAAGGACAATGGATTTGAATATTCCTTTTTATTAGGGATTTTAGCTCTATAAATAGTGGACTTGGTTATTCTTCAAAACTTGCCTTAGTATGAGCCATTAAATCATACGTAATTTTGGAAGAATTTTTACAAGAAAATTTTGTTTTAAAAATGCCAATTAATTTATAATATTTTCTTGTGCAACTCATTGATTTTATTTTAGAGAATTTTTATCCTTTTGTAAGGATTTTTGAGAGAATCTTTGTAACTAGACTCGGGTGAGTCCACGGGGGAATTAGATAGCTTTGAGTGAAGCTATTGAGGAATTTAGCTTTTAGTGAAGCTAAGTTTGTTGCTTTAAGTGAAGCAATTTGAGAGAGAAGAGTTGGCCTAGTTGATGCGCTTCGAGTAAAGTAAGATGTTTAATGTAATTGTAACGAGTTGCCTTAAACATAGTGGAGAATTTAGAAATCCCGAGGGGTCGTGGTTTTTCCTTCTATTTAGGCCTAGAAGGTTTCCACGTAAAAATCGTTTGTCTCTTTTAATTATTTCGCTCTAAGTTTAAGCTTTATTTATTTTATTCAATTCCGCAAAAATAGGGCAAAAACGCTTAAACTAGTAACAACAATAATTCACCCCCCCCCCCCTCTTGTTGCTGTTCCCGTTCCTAATTGAGTCTACAGTTGGCTTGGCAAACCTGATTGTCGAGGATCAAGAAAGTCAACATGGGGATCTTAATGCTTCGGTCGAGCCAACACCCGAGCCCATTACCCCCGTAGCACCCCTGCGCATTACTTTCCCTGAAGGGGAAAACCCCACACCGGAGACCATAAACTCCGTTACTCAAAATCCGGAGCCAACTCCGGAGCCAGTGCTACAGGTACATAGTTTTTAAATATATAAGCACTTATTAATTTAAATTGCAACGTGTTTTAATATTTTATTATGATGCTAGTGATGACGACTTAACTGAGGTTGCATATGGTGTTGCTAGTGATTGGTTCCTCAGCAAAGGTGTCGACGGGGTCAAAGTCGATGCCAAGCACTCCAATTTTGACTGATGCAGAGCTAAAAGATCTCTCTCAAGATTGAAAATGGCTGCACACTTGTGCATCTCGCATAAGTGAGGAGGACCCAATCATTCTAAACCTACAGAAGGACCAATTCTACTTTTTAGAGAGCCCATTTGTAATTATTGGTCCTAGTGACATTGGGCAATTTTTGAGAGGAGAGATGTTGAACGTAGCTCTTATCCATGTTTACATGAGGTGATGCTCATTATCTTACAAGTTAGGCATTGTTGTTTAATTGTTTTAATAACCGAATTACTGACAAAATTTTCTTATTCGTGAGTTTAGTGCGGCTTACGAGGAGCTAAATTCTTGCGAACCTCCAATAAAATTTGGATGGTTTTCTCCTGAGTCGATTTCGGGTACTAAATATGTAAATAATCCAAATGACGTCAGAGAATACATTGAGACTTCTTTGACTAATTCTCTTGCATCTAAACACACGTTCATTCTGGCTCCATATGTGGAAGAGTAAGTGTCATTTTTAAAATTGAACTTATCTTTTGATTTTTAAGTTCACATAATCTCTAATTTGTTGATTTTAACTTTGCGTTTGTAGTTTACATTGGATACTTTTGGTCATTTGTCCTTTAACAAACACTGTGCACGTCTTCCACTCATTACAAAAACCTCAAAGCCCGCCTCGCAACACAAAATTCAAAGCGTTGTGAATGCGTACGTAATATTAATTATTTTACCAATTTGATTTAATTAAGTGTTATATATATATATATATATATATATATATATATATATATATATATATATATATATATATATATATATATATATATATATATATATATATATATATAGCACAATGAAAAAAGCATTGGATACTTTTCCCATGCGTTTCAGCACAATGAAAAAAGTGCGTAGACAAATGAGATCTACATCCAGAGCCACATTTCCAAAATGGACAGCAATAAAGGTACACAAATTCGATTTTATGCGTTCTAAAGCTTTTTTGGCACTTTCGGGCATAAAGTAGCTCAAACTTGGTTTGTTTTGCACGAAACTTGGCACACAACACTATTTGGTATATATTATTGTGTTGAAGTGGATAGAATTGTAAATCATAGTTATATGCTAGAAATTACGTGTTAAGTTGCGATTTTATGCGTTTTTAAGCTTTTTTGGCACTTTCGCGCATAAAGTATCTCAAACTTGGTTTGTTTTGCACGAAACTTGGCACACAACACTATTTGGTTTATATTATTGTGTTGAAGTGGTTAGAATTGAAAATCATATTCATATGCTAGAAATTACGTGCTAAGTTGCGATTTTATGCGTTTTTAAGCGTTTTTGCCACTTTTGCGCATAAAGTAGCTCAAACTTGGTTTGATTTGTACAAAAGTTGGCACACAACATTATTTGGTATATATTATTGTGTTGAAGTGGTTAGAATTGAAAATCATTGTCATATGCTAGAAATTACGTGTTAAGTTGCGATTTTATGCGTTTTTAAGCGTTTTTGCCACTTTTGCGCGTAAAGTAGCTCAAACTTGGTTTGATTTACACGAAACTTGGCACACAACATTATTTGGTATATATTATTGTGTTGAAGTGGTTAGAATTGAAAATCATTGTCATATGCTAGAAATTATGTGTTAAGTTGCGATTTTAAGGGTTTTTAAGCGTTTTTGGCACTTTTGCGTATAAAGTGAGAATTCTTATTAATCACAAAAATGAATCCATATACATGAGAGACAACCTCTATTTATAGGTTTCTAGCTAGCTAATGGCTATAAACATCACGTGCTATATAATATGCCTCTTAAAACAAAAATTAAAAACCAAAACACTTTTCTTGGGCACCGATCAGCACTGATCAGTGACTAGCCCACCTTGCACTCGTGTCCTAGTGAGCTGTGTGCACCACATTCATGGTTCTTAGTCTTTGATGGCTTGGTCCATGTATGGAGATCACGTTTCCATGGTTGTTTGGCTCCAGGTATCCTTGGTTAAGACTTAAACCACGTGGCAAGGTAGGCTGGTCAGAGGGTAGGTTGTTGTCCTTAACTGCCCTCTTTTGTTGTTTCTTGGTTTGGTATTGTTAATTGGCTCAAACTTGGTTTGTTTTGCACAAAACTTGGCACACAACACTATTTGGTATATATTATTGTGTTGAAGTGGTTAGAATTGAAAATCATAGTCATATTCTAGAAATTACGTGTTAAGTTGCGATTTTATGCGTTTTTAAGCGTTTTAGCCAGTTTTGCACATAAAGTAGCTTAAACTTGGTTTGATTTGCACAAAACTTGGCACACAACATTATTTGATATATTTTATTGTGTTGAAGTGGTTAGAATTGAAAATAATTGTCATATGCTAGAAATTACGTATTAAGTTGCGATTTTATGCGTTTTTAAGCTTTTTTGCCACTTTTGCGCATAAAGTAGCTCAAACTTGGTTTGATTTGCACGAAACTTGGCACACAACATTATTTGGTATATATTATTGTGTTGAAGTGGTTAGAATTGAAAATAATTGTCATATGCTAGAAATTACGTATTAAGTTGCGATTTTATGCGTTTTTAAGCTTTTTTGCCACTTTTGCGCATAAAGTAGCTCAAACTTGGTTTGATTTGCACGAAACTTGGCACACAACATTATTTGGTATATATTATTGTGTTGAAGTGGTTAGAATTGAAAATCATTGTCATATGCTAGAAATTACGTGTTAAGTAGCGATTTTATGTGTTTTTAAGCGTTTTTCCACTTTTGCACATAAAGTAGCTCAAACTTTGTTTGATTTGCACGAAACTTGGCACACAACATTATTTGGTGTATATTATTGTGTTGAAGTGGTTAGAATTGAAAATCATTGGCATATGGTAGAAATTACGTGTTAAGTTGCGATTTTAAGGGTTTTTAACAGTTTTTTGACACTTTCGCGCATAAAGTAGCTCAAAATGTTTCGCATGAAACTTGGCACACAATGCTATTTGGAATATATTATTGTGTTGAAGTGGTTAGAATTGAAAATCATTGTCATATGGTAGAAATTATGTGTTAAGTTGCGATTTAAAGTGTTTTAAGCGTTTTTGGAACTTTTGCGCATAAAGTAGCTCAAACTTGGTTTCTTTTGCACGAAACTTGGCACACAACACTATTTGGTATATGTTATTGTGTTGAAGTGGTTAGAATTGAGAATCATAGTCATATGCTAGAAATTATGTATTAAGTTGCGATTTTATGCGTTTTTAAGCTTTTTTGGCACTAACATCTATTTTCTCTTAGTGCTTTCAACAACCTTCTACTTCCGTTGATTGCGGCAATTACACGCTGAAGTACATGGACGATATTATAAAATTCGTGAAGGGTTTCGGAGTCGAAAATATAGATGTCGTAAGTATTTGTCATACATTCTTAAATTATTATTATTGGTAAAATCTAATGTTTATTAATCTTTTAATTTTATATTATATTATAGGTTTTATACGACATTCCGAGGGAAACACGCCCTCTGAGAAGTGAACAGATGCGCGAATTAAAAGACAAGATTGCCGCGTATCTTACTAATTTTTGTCCTTGATAAATTGTAATTAGTATAGATTTTTTAGGACTTAATGTGTGTTATATATATATATATGTATATATATATATATATATATATATATATATATGTATATATATATATATATATATATATATATATATATATATATATATATATATATGTATATATATATATATATGTATATATATATATATATATATATATATATATATATATATATATATATATATATATATATATATATATATATATATATACATATATATATATATATATACATATATATATATATATATATATATATATATATATATATATATATATATACATATATATATATATATATATATATATATATATATATATATACATATATATATATATATACATATATATATATATATATATATATATATATATATATATATATATATATGTATATATATATATATATATATATATATATATATATATATATATATATATATATATATATATATATATATATATATGTACGTACATAATATTATATTATATATACGATTAAGAGTTTATTATTACAAAGATATTATTGGTGATTATTTGCGATTATCATTGGATTATTATTGGATTAATCATTGTTATTAAATTGTACATTATTATTGGATTATTATTAGTATAAAATGAATAAAGAAAAAAAAATTACCAAGTACTTGCTGCGGTCAACCCATAACCGCAGCAAATAAGGAGGAGTATTTGCTGCGGTCAGCCTCAAAACCGTAGAAAATAATGGCACTTATTTGCTGCGGTTTTGGGGCTGACCGCAGCAAATACTACTCTTTATTTGTTGCAGTTATGGGTTGAGCGCAGTAAATAATGCCCTTTTTTGCTGCGGTTTTTAACCACAGCATTTAAAATAGGCCATTTGCTGCTATCACTATTGCTTGGGGCCAAAATCGTAGCAAATAATGGCCAAAAAACCGCTGCAAATGAGGTTGTTTCCACTAGTGTTAGTTTATATTGTTAAATGTTAATTAAATTAATCGATTGTCATTTGGGTATTAATTTATCAATTAATTATTGTCTTTTGTTCATGTAGTTAATTTAACATAACATTTGATTATTTTAATTTATTTTTAATAGTTAATTAAATTATCAAAATTGTTGTAAATGGCTGGTAATCAAGGAAAAGAAAAGGTTTTTTTTAGACACTTGTTGAGCGGGAATAGTTTTAGGCGTACTTTACTCAGAGGGGACCCTCATGAGAGGGGGGTTACGTGTTCTGCTAGGAGGGCTAGGCAGGAAGAGGCTGTCAGACACAGTGAGGTCGAACGGTCGAGTACGCTGCACCAAGTGCGCACTCGGTTTGATGACCAAGCTAACATCCAGAGTAGTTGGGTGGGTTTCCAGTGGTGATGATGATGATGAGTACCAAGGCTGTTTTGGTCGCCCAGTGGATTGGCCTGTTGTCCGCGGGCATGGCGGTAAATTTACACGTGCAAGCCCTAGTTCTGCTGGCACATTTGAACCTGCCGAAGATAGCCACATTGATAATGCGTCGCCATGGAGGAACGGACTGGTTGATCACATCGCCCCAGCCCGAGGGCCCCACTGATACACGCTTGATACCCAGCTATGGGGGGCACATAACTAAAGTTATTTTTGAGGGCTCAGAGCGTAAGCCTCCTATTTTAGAGTACCGTAGTAGAAATAAGCCGTTGGAGGCCATCATTGGACTGCGGGATATGTCTGATGCAATTTACGATGTTTTACCTGCCACTCCCTCGGCCGGCTACCATACATTATGCACCAGCACATTGATAGTGCTTTGATATCGGCCTTTGTGGAGAGGTGGCAGCCGGATACGAACACCCCTGGGGGGAGATGACGATTATGTTGCACGACGTGCAAAGCATATTAGGCATTGATATTGATGGTTCACTACCGGCTGAACCTACTTATGGTGAGTGAAAGCTCGCTATTGTTGGTCTGTTTGGGGAGCCCATATCGGAGCTACGATGGAAAGGGATATTCATCAGCGGTTACATTAACGTTGGTGAAGTTATGCACTTGTGCCATCGGTCCCAGGCTATGGAGACCTCTGATACACGGACACGCCATTTGACAGACGTGTCACGTGTCGGACACGGACACGCGATAATCCGTGTCCAACACGCCAAATGAAGTGTCCAATATTTTAATATTTTTCCAGACACGCGGACACGGCTAGGACACGCAAGGGACACGGCAAGGGTGAAAGACACGTTTTTAAAAAAAAAATATTAAATTTTAAACAAAAGACACTCACTGTTTTCCTCTCTGTTTCCTCACTCAGTCACTCACTGTTTTCAATTCCTTCTCTTTCACTCACTCTAACCCTAAAAACTCTACTCAACTTTTCCTCCACCTCCACCGTCGCTCCGGCACTCCCACACCACGCCACCGCCGGTTGCTCCTCCATCACAGACGATTACGAACACTCGAACTTGGTGCTGCGTTGCTGCTGGCTGCTGCTGCTCCTAAAATCGAAATTTTTGATTTTGTTTAACGTATTTTCACTTTTTATCCTAAATCCTAATATTAATTTGTTGAAATCTGCTCCTATCGTTTGGTATTTTGTTGATTATATGTTGAAATCTATATGGGTTTTACTTTGGGTGTTTGCTTTGCTTTGAAAACTATTTTTTAAAATCGAAATCTGGGTTTTGATTTGTTTGCTTTGATCTCTGATAAACACATCTTCTTAAATCAAGATCTAGGTTTTACTTTGGGTTTTTGATTTGATTGAAACTCATTTCTGAAATCAAGAAAACAAAGGAGTTTTGGGTAAGTGGTGGTCCTGTGCCATTGAGTTCAAGAAAAATAAAACAAAGGAAGTATGATTTTGAGCACAGGTTTCACGAAAATCAAGAAAATTGATGGAGTTTTGGGTAAGTGGAGTAGAAAATGAATACGTTGGAGTAGAAAATGGATGATGTGTGATGATTACTTAAATTTACCTATTTATTTGGTTTTCTTTGATTTGGTTTTTATGACTTATTTTAAATACTCATGTTGTTTATTTCGTAGTTATTTGCATTTTATGTGATTTTTATGTTTTTAAAGTGTTTATTTACAAATATCAAATGAAAGATTTTAAAATTATCTTTAATTTGATATATTTATTATATTACCATTTTCGTGTCCCCGTGTCCGCCATTTTTAAGTTGGCGTTTTCCCGTACCCGTGTCGTTTCCGTGTCCGTGTCCGTGTCCGTGTCCGTTTTAGTGCAACCTAGATGGAGACGCAGTCTATAGCCTATTACATGGCTATTGTCGGCTCTACACTGCTGGCGGATAAGACCAGAACTGGCATTCGACCTTACCCCATACTAATCGTCAATGTCGATCAGGATGAGATCGCTTGGGGTGCGATGACGCTGGCGTACTTGTATCGGCAACTGGGAATGGCGTCTAGGGCTGGCTGCAAGACCATTGCTGGTTGTCTCACATTGCTTCAGACATGGATTTACGAGTACTTTCCAGCCTTCCGCCCCCATTCTTATCAAGCAGATGTGCCTAATCAGACTAGGGAGGAGACGTGGTCCACGCCCAAGCCAGGTCGTGAGCTTAGCAGGCTGAGAAACTGTAGGAGTATATTAGACTTCTTGACGAAAACTCAGGTATTGTACATCACATCACACTTTGTTATACATTTTATTTTAATTTTAGATTATTTTATTTATGCTAATTTTGCTTGTATGTAGGTGGAATGAACTCCGTACATTACTTCTCCAAGGGCATTGTTAAATGAGCACCCACGCATCGCCTATATCGGGGGTATCACTTGTTTTGATATCGTCGAGGTGTATTTGCCTGAGAGGACAGTGCGACTGTTGGGTTTTCTACAGGCTATTTCCCCCTGCTCCTATGAGACCCACCAACGCTCTACGAACGGCTCAGGGTACCTATTCCGTGACCTTTACTTCTCCGCCTATTTACACGGAGGCATGGAGTAGGTTCCCCTATTGTGCCCGCGTTGGTGATCAGGCACTTCGTCAGGCATCTGTTCCATCAGAGGCTGATCCTAGTTATGTTGACTGGTTCAGAGTTTCCTCCCAAGTCCCACCCATATCTCCTCCCCTGCGAAGGACCGAGTGCCGATTTTGGTCCAACTGATAGCAGAGTTGAATACGTTAGTTTTTTCAATTTATATCTTTTCTTTTATGTGTTTGTATTATTCAAAGGTTGTTTATTATCTTGTTGACACCTTTTTTTTAATAGATTTTGTAAATGAATGGTCAAGTCGAGTCGCTGCATTGCTGAGATTGCCTCTGCTTCAGATATGAGCCCCCCGGGAAAGACAGGCGGTTGATCTATACATTGATGATATTAGAGATTTACTTGCCGAACGACAAGCATTTAAGGGGCAAGACCCTTCATAGACTATTTTGTTTTCTAATTTAAAACTAATTGTTGGACTACTGTGTTATTTCTAAACTTCTATACTTGTTGCTTTTATTAATTTACATCAATGTGTTTTACATAATTTTTATTTACATATTCAATTCTGTTCATATTGAATTCCATCTACATATTGAATCCTATCTACATATATAGTCAAACTAAATATTGATGTACACAATAGTAACGTTGAATTCCGTCTACATATTGAATCCCATCTTCATATATAGTTAAACTAAATATTGATGTACACAATAGTTACATTATGGACTATCTAAATTGACAGCATCTTCAGTGGTGTTATTACCTTGTGGTGGTTGTGGCCCATATAATCTATTCCAAAGCAAAATGCTGCTACGAAAATGTGTTTCTAAATGTCTAGAAGAATTGTCAACTCCTTCTCTCCATGATCGTTGAACTGGCGGCAATGGAGATGAATCATCGTTCATTAATAGTTCAACATAATGATTCCTATTCACCCAACATATATGTATAACTTTATTTATACTATACACACTCGCTGCTTTCCTTAACGGAAGAATCAAACAGTTGTAATTTGGTTTACCGTCAGCAAAACCATAAAAAGCAATGCCAATGTTAAGAAATGTTGCTGCAGAGTACAATGTCGTCGGTGCTTCCAACTAGTGAATACACGGTGCAAATCCATTGCTGTGTGAACCATTACTGAATATAGCATTGGTCTCTGTTCATTTGCATTTGTATACACATTGCACGTCTTAAAAGAGGCCATGCTGGATCATTGGTCTCACAGTTACCATCACCTATAACATCAATCCAATCAAACAAGTAAGGAGGGAGAATGTACGGGATGTGATTGGGCGATGGAAACAGTGAAAAATCACTACCTGCTAGATCATCTGCAATTATTAAAAATAAGGTTAGTAAGATTAAGCTGTAATAAACTAATTTGAATAACGAAAAGGAAAGACATGTACCAGATAAGTTGAAACTAAACTTAATTCCAACTGAAGATTGTGTTTCTCGACCACTAGATCTACCACTAGATTTCCCACGGGATGAAGATCTAGACCCCCGACCCTGAGAAGATGATCTGCTATATTCAAATGCGCTTTTATTTCTCTTAAGGGTTTTTCTTGTAGTTGGTCTTCCCTTTCTTAGTTGACTTGCATAAGGCTCAGGTATATCGGCTCCATCAGGGTGTAATTCATCTTCAAGTACCTGAGACAAGCGTCGTAAAACTGCGGGATCAACTTTTAAGACTTCATCGACCAACGATTGAAAGAACTCTTTGTTGTCGGCGTTTGCATGCCATTCTCCTTCGTTGGTGTCAGCTCCTACCTCTGTGTACGTCAAAGTTCTCCAGAATGGATAAATGTCATCCAAATAGAAATAACCTTGTAAACTGAGCGACATATAGAAATAACAAGCATACGCCAATCCATGGGTGGTTTGAGGTGCACAACCACATTTCTCAAATACATAATCACCCAAATCTAACATACAGTTATGCTCAAGCCGCAACTGTTCCAAGGCAAAAATAGATACATGGCGATATAAAGGTTTAAAGAAATGATGTCGCAACAACTTTGAAATAGAATTCATGGATTCCTGTAGCGCTTGTCGGATCCTGGCTTGCTGATTTTTTATCTGTGCGTGTGCCCTTTTAAACAGGGTATCAAATGACCTATTACCGCTACCAAGATAATACTTGAAAGACGAGTGTTGGCTTTCAACTCTACTGGTAGTCTGGTTACCCATGTGTAAACAGTCATTCGTCCATGCACGCACAAATTTCTCTTTAAGTGGAATCCATGCTCCAGCCAAATATTGAACGACCTTTTTGTTCCTAACTGACCAGGTAGTCACAATCGATTCCCATCTGTATTCAAATTCGGCGAGTGTAGAACTGTTAACCAAGGGTTCCATCTATTTTTTCTGAATATCTGCCCTTGTTGATTTCTTTTCCCGCCACACAATTTGTCCACCATGTTCTCTACGTCATTGGCAATATGCCATACGCATAACAAATGTCGCACATCTACATTAAACACAACATTGAACGTAATAAAGACATATTCAATAAATAAAACCATAATAATTAATCAACAAAACCTTTTTACCTGGGAAGACATCACGAATAGCCACAGATAAACCTTTGTCTCGATCAGTTACAATGACGCTAGGAGTTTGAGCTGTGCCAAAAATATCACTCAATCCCTCCAACACCCACGAATATGACACAGCCGCCTCATCTCGCATCAAACAAAACGCAACCAAGAAGTTGTGATTAGCTGTCATTCCGATTAGTTCACACAGCGACCACTTTTGCTTATTTGTTTTGTACGTTGTATTTATCAACACAACATACGACCACGTACGTATCATTTAGATGGATGTAGGATTTGCAACTAATAATCTGCTCAATTCCTCTTCACTATCCAAGTCTGTCCAAACCACGTAATTATGCTCTAAGGCCATATAAAGACAGTGTTGAAGAGGAGTCCTACCCTCCATCTCTTCTCTCCTTATTGATTGTCTAACATTATATATCTGATTATACTAGCAAAAAAGCCAGAAAAATTTTGTCTAATTGAAGTCATGATAAAGGCCGGTTGCACTAAGCTCTCGTATGTACTACCAAATATCTACATTCAACCTATTTGCCCTTAAATGACCATCTCTGTACAGTAAGAACGGGTGGTTATGTCTTTCTTTTTCCCCAAGACACACCCTTACCGTCAAAGGTCTTTCTCCAGGTATACGACTACTTCCTACAATCATAAATTTGCACAGACATGTTCTACTTTTAGAACCAGGTCGGGCAGCATTATCTAGGTTATGCAAATCACCCCTAATTTTATCATAGCGGTCACATCTTAAACACAAACTAACTCTAGAACGTCCTTCATTTTGTTTATAAGAAGCACGTGTAAATTGAAAACCAATTCCTATTGCTATGTCATCGGCCCAACTGTGTAATTCATCTACGGAATCAAATTCCTTATCCGTAACAAATCTAACAGAGTAATCTATATTGTCCCCTAAGTTTTCAAAGTCCTGCAAATTTAAAATATAAAATAAACCATATATTAGGTTAATAAAACATTATACAAACAAACATTAATAATAAAAATATTCAATATTAAATAAAAAATAATTTACTTTAATAATTAAAATTTCAACTAAATTAAAATATATATAAAATAAAATAATTGTAATAATAATAAAATACAAAATAGAAAATAATAATAATAATAATAATAATAATAATAATAATAATAATAATAATAATAATAATAATAATAATAATAATAATATAAATTATAAATTATTTAACTTAAAAAATAAAATAATTTTATAAATTTAATTAATAATAATATAAACTATAAACTAATTTAATTAAGAATAATATAAATTACAAAATAAATAAAAAATTAATTAAATAATTTAAATAATGATAATATAAATTACAAAATAAAATAAGTTACTACAATGTATATTAAATAATAATATTATAAATTATAAATAATTTACATAATAATAATATAAATTACAAAGTAAATAAAAAATTATTTATATATTTTAAACTGATATTTCATGATATACCACTGAGTTTCTCCAAAACTCACCATATACCACATAAAATTTTTTAATTCACCATATACCATTGAGTTTTCGTACGTTGGCACAGAATACCATTAATGACAACTGCCGTCAGTATGCCGTTTGTGGTAAATTATTAATTTACCATATACCATTACTTTTTTTGCGTCAAATACCATTTTTTAAAAATATAGCCGTTGGAAGAGTGTAACAGCTAGTTTGTGCATACATTGGAATTCTGATAAACAAAAGAAGTGCCATACAAACCAAGTAGTTAATATTTTGTTCAAAAGCAACTTGACACTAAACACTGTTCACCAAAAAGTGACTCTAAACAATGCTAAGTAGCAACCTTTCTCTTCTTCCCCCTTGTGTTGCCTTGCTGTGAAGAGGAAGCTGAATGTTCCGCCTTCTTTGCTGATGCCTTTTCTGCCTTGCATGTCATTGTCGCCTAGTTCTTTGCATAGGCTGCATTTGTTATTCTTGTGCCTCTTTCCTTTTTTTGCTTCATGAGCAGCTTTTCTCCGTTGCTTAGGTGGTCTGCCAGCATTTGTTTTCCCTTGGGGTGGTGCAATTTCTGGCACATCAAGTGAAGGCCAATGAGTTGGATCAGTCATGGGGTGGATGTAGTCTCCATAGGTGAGTTTGTATGCAGCCCCCTTGTAGAAAGGTGAAACAAGGTCCTTAGGATCAAGTCTTTGGTTGTAAATGACCCTGATACCATGCTTGCAAGGGATTCTTGATCCTTGCCATTTCCCACACTCACAAGTCATATTTCCAAGGGTGACAGGAAACTTGACATGGCCATCCCTCACCTCAAACTCTCCACCACCAGCTGCAGTGACTTGGCAGAACCTAGACTCATCAGTCCTAGTCTCTAGCACCCCCTTTGCATGTTTTGTCAGCCTATTAGGTTCCATGCCCACTGTATGCAGTAATCTCTGAATACATCTAGAGACTGTGTTTTGGTTTCAAAAATCAACCACTCCTCAAGAACAATGGATCCAAATAGTAAGTGAGACCAGATTTTACCATTTTTGTACATTTTGTCTAACACATGTGACCCATCTAAGTAATCCTCAAAGGTCTTCTCATGTATATTATCACGAACATCTTCTTCTCTCGCAATGTACTCATCCTCAACGTCCAACTCCATATCAAATACAACCTCAACATCAGAAGCTTCACAATCACCATCTTCACTATTATCAGAAGGCCAACCATCAGACTCAACATCAATTTCTTCAACCACCAATTTTTTTTTGCTCCTAGTGTTGATTTGCCTCTCTGCTACAGTTTTTTTGCCAACATCAAGGCAAAACTTAACAGCAGTGCTTCTAGACACCCTCCACTCTTTGGGTTACACTCTTCCAACAGCTATATTTTTAAAAAAATGGTATTTGACACAAAAAAAGTAATGGTATATGGTGAATTAATACTTTACCACAAACGGCACACTGACGGCAGTTGTTGTTGGTATTCTGTGCTAACGTACGAAAACTCAATGGTATATGGTGAATTAAAAAATTTTATGTGGTATATGGTGAATTTTGGAGAAACTCAGTGGTATATCATGAAATTTTCGTATTTTAAATAATAATAAATTGAGTCTCGTGCGACTGCACCGTTGATGAGTCGCACAAAACGTGCGACTGCACCGTGGATGAGTCACACAAAACGTGCGACTGAACCGCGGTCCAGTTGCACGTTCTTCAATTTTTTTTTTTTTGAAAAAAAAAACACCTATTCGAATCGATTATAGTACGTACCCAATCGGATTCATAGTCGCTTTCGTTAGCCATTGTAAATTGATTCCAACTTTTATCTTGTTTACACTCAGAGAGCGTTTTTAGAGAGATTTTAGAGAGAGAGATATTACCGTGTTTGAGTTCGTATATTATGTAGGGGCGGTACTAGAAATTCAATATATATAGGGTCGCGATAAAAATGTTCGGGATTACGTTCAAACTTTCGATTTAATGTTTTTAAAGTGATAATAGGGTTATTAAGTGAGATTTAAGTGTGTTAAACAAATTTAAAGTCCAGGGGCATTTTTGTTATTTCATTAAGATAGAGGTGGTGATAAAATGAAAAGGGTGGCAATAAATAATAATACCCTATAATTATTGGGAAAATTTCACGTGGTAACTTTGAGGTTTTGGGTTTTTCACGTGGAAACTAGGGATAGGCACGAGTTTTGGACCCTAAGGATCTAGACTCGACCCGACCATAATTTTAAGGGTCTGGGTCCACCTTTTTTTGGACCCTATGGATCCGGGTCGGATTTGGGTCCATGACCTTAGGGTCCGGGTCCGGTTCTAGGTCTACACATTTGAGACCCAGATTCGACCCACGGACCCATTTACATCTTTTTTTATAAATTATATATTAGCTATCATGTGTCTTAATTGTTTGATTTGAAATTTTGTTATATTTTTGAACATTACGTGATTTTGAACTTTGCCGGTTCATATAATTTAAAATGTGGTCGTTATATCTATACTTTAAAAATTAAAGACTTTATAAATATTTCGTTATAAGAACTTGAATGTTGAAAAACTTCACATATATATTTCGCTCAATTCGTATAAAATATTAGAAGATCCTCGTTAGTAGAAAATGTTTAAATAATTTTATGTGAATAGTCGAAAATTGTATTCAAAATATACTTCTAAAAAAATTTTAGGAAAAAAAATATAAAATTGTTCTAGATCCAGATCTAGACCCTAGACCCACCAGACCCTAAGAGTTTGGGTCTGGGTCCAAAATTTTTAAACCCTACGGATCCGGGTCTAGGTCTGGGTCCATTAAAAAAATTAGGGTATGGATCTGGGTCTTGTTGGATCCGACCCATGCCCATCCCTAGTGTTAACCAAAACTTTTAAAAAATCCACGCGGTAATCCTGAGGTTTACCAAACTGTTCCACCGTGACCTTGTTTATACATAAAACGTTAGCAAACGTTAATTTCGAAACTTTAATGCTGTTGTACGTCTATTGATACGACTAACCATTTCAAATTCCATCAGTTTTAACCTTTTTCCCCAAAATATAAACCCTAACTCACCATTTCAAGCACTATATTTGAATTTTGAGGAAAAAAATGTGATTTGGATGAAAGATGATAAAGTTTAGGTTTATATTTAGGGGGAAAAAGTTGAAGCTGATAGAACTTGAAAAAGTCAGTCGCATAAATAGCGTAAAGCAGCCTAAAAGCTTTAAAATTAACGTTTTCTAACATTTTTATGTGCGAAAAGCTCACGGTGAAACACTTTGGTAAACCTCAAGGTTACCGCGTGGATTTTTTAAAAGTTTTAGTTATTATGTGGAAAAGTCAAAACCTCAGGGTCACCATGTGGAATTTCCCTTATTATTATTAATTTTTTATTATTTTAATTATTATTACTATTATTATTATATTATTATTATTTGGGAAAGTAAATTTTATAATGTATAATTAAAAAGCTAAAGCTTTAAGTCCTGGGTTCAACCTACTTAGGCACTACCACCCAGCCGAAACTCTTAAGGGCTAGCAGGCCCCTTCTTGCTATGAGGGAAGCGACACCTCAAAAGCCACACCTATCATCTAGCTTATACAAGTTGTTGACACTTCTATGCAAAATTCTATTACAAAATGGACAAAAAATCAACCAATACATAGCATAAAACTATGACCAGCAGCAGGTAGTCATATATACGACCAAAAACATAGTAGCTTACATCCAAAGGCAGCAAGAGCTCCTTAGAAAATTACGGATCGGGACAGCAGGTGATCTACATTGCAGGTGCTCTATAACGATTATAAATAGACCTGGGAAAACGATCGGTCGGTCGGGTTTTGGGTCGGATCAATTTCGGTCGGGTCATTTTCGGGTCGGGTCAGTTTCTAATCAGGTCAGTTTCAGGTCGGATCACTCTGGGTTTCGGTTAGGTTCGGATTGATCCAACGGGTTACCATAAAATATTAGAATATCCAATCGACTAATTCAACATAAAAAAAAATCATTAAAATGTCTAAAAAAAATCATTAGAGAAATTACATGTACGATTTTCAAAAAATAGTTGGTATGTCAGGTTCATTTAAGTGCAAGAAAAATAAGGGAATCAATACTTATTTTGAAAGACTTGTAAGATACGCGCTTTATAAAAGTTATTTTGTTTATTATAATTGTAACGTTAGATAAAAATGACGTTGAAATTATCTTCACAATTTTCATGTTGGAAAGATATACAACTAACTAAGTACTTATTTCGTTTTATAATATACGCGTTTTATAATTTAGGGTAGCGACATTCGTTTTTTGAAAAGCTCATTCAAACGTGCGAAACGTTCGTATAAATTATATTGATTTACTTACTGAAATGTAGAAGAATTAAAAACTCATTTGACTGATTTAACAAGATACATGTATTCAATTAAGATGATTATAACGTCCTGTTTTTAAAGAAAAATAATTACGATGGCTAAAAAGACGTTAAATACGTGTTTTTTGAGATCTATTGATGAGTTTTAGGGTTCAAGTGATATACTCAATATGTTGAGATACTTTGAAAACTAAAATTTTATTTGAAATGAATTCTAACATTGAAATTACTCTAAAAATTGATATTAAATCTGTCGAAACGGGTCGGTTTCCGGTCGGGTCATTTTCAGTCGGGTAATTATCGGGTCGGTCATGTTTCGGGTTAAGTCGCTTTCGGGTCGGTCGGGTTCGGGTTTTGTCGGGTCGGGTCCCGGGTTCATTTTCGGGTCGGATCAAATTTTCCCAGGTCTAATTATAAATGACTAGGCACAGGGCCATCTTGGACATTTTAGTGGCCCTGAGCGAAATTAATTTGTGGGCCCTTAAAAAATGAACACATGTCCGATTATTTTTCTTAGTGGTGGTTGATAAAATATTAAATTTTTCAAAGGACAGTTTTAATTTGTACAAGTAAACTAGTTAATAGAGAAAAATACAAAAAAAAAAAAAAAAAAACAAAAGAACAACGCTAATTGTCCAATGCTTATATTAAATGTTTTTCACTTGAAAGTATAAACATTTTATACAATATTCATTAGTATACTACCAACCATAGCTTTAAAAAAGATTAAAAAAAGTAGCCACCAGCCCACCAACAATCGAAAACATTAGCAAAAAGCGATAGACTACGCAAGTTTGTAATTAAATCCTACAATTGCACAAAAAAAATATAAGATATCGAGCAATAACAAATAATCAAGTGAAGAAATTAAATTATTTTATATCGCTTACACTTACAAGAATATAAAAAAAATCAGTATTTTGTATACATAAAAAAAATTTAAGAGCTCTCCAAAACCGAGTCCTAAACAATAGCTAAAAAAATAATGTTAATAATTGGGCTTGAATTGAAACAAATGAAAAAAAATAAACAAATGGCTAAATCTATAAATAGGAGTTGACCAAAAACATCAATATGTAGAATGTAAAAGACTTAAAAAAAAAAAGGAAAAGAAATGTAAACAAGAGGAATTTCAATGTATATGTAAAAAATCAAAAAAGGAAAGAAAAACCGGAGACTACAAGATTTTTTACCAAAGACTAGGAAATAGCAAGACAATAGCTTTGCCATTGGGACACTGGTAATTGTTTGTCATATAGTTGCATTATCACAATAATTATAGACATTAGGAGGCCCCAATAATGAAGAGGCCCTGAGCAGGAGCTCCGGTTGCTCCAGCTTATGGCCGGCTCTGGCTAGACAGCAGGTATAGAAAGAGCATCAATCCTTAACCTCCATCAGCCCACTTGACTTATCGAACATGCGGTATCACTGAATACCCAAAATTCTTCAGTATTTGAAACATAGCACAATAGCTTGCAACAATATGCTTCCAACACAACCTAAACAACTAGCAATACTGAGTAATAACCGATAGGCAGAACAATAGTGGAATGAGGGTTTTAATGATAACTTCTAACAACACATTAAGGTTAGATTATTATTGAAATCATCCCAAAGCTGGGGATTAGCTTTACAGATTACCCAGCAGCGAAAGGGAGGAGGGAACCAACAGGTACTATAGACCCACGACCTTGCAGCCATCACGACAACAAGCAATACAACCTCCAATAATTAAAAATGGTCCCCTATGCATCCTGAATCCCTAATGTGGGAATAACAATGATAGTAAGACTAGTAGCAAATTCATTCACACCCAACACTAGTACATTTTAGCCGTTATATCCAACAGAAACTCAGGAGAAATCAAAGTAGTAGTTATCCCCTTACCTTGATGGTTTGAGTTTGTGGTACTCAGACACGAGCAAGGACATTTACTTTAAGACTGAGAAACCTATAAATATGGGGTTCAAGAAATATTAATATTTCAGGCGCTGCATCGCAATAGATGAGGCTAGCTTAAACCTTTTAGGACAGATTCAACCAATCCATACCCAAATCAAGGACAACCTGTAATATATCAGTTCCAATTGGACATCAATAACAACATAAGTAGCTCAATGTTTGAGGAGTATCCTTCATACATGCAGTATTCAAACCTTTGCTCATTATTATTATTATTATTATTATTATTATTTTTATTATTATTATTATTATTATTATTATTATTATTATTATTATTATTATTATTATTATTATTATTATTATTACTATTACTATTACTATTACTATTACTATTACTATTACTATTATTATTATTATTATTATTATAAGGCATTTCATTTCATAGAAAGAGAGTTTACAAGAAAATGGTGGGGAGCCGAGCAACAAGCTGAGCACCTATACTTTTTTGGATATAAAAGCTAATCTTTGGTAAATTATTATTATATTATTATTATTGTCGTTGTTATTATTATATTTGTTTTAGAGAACGAAATTTCCATTAATCTAACCAAAACAATACAAACACTAATGATGGGAGCGATACCTAAAAACTTAACTGCATCAGTATGAAGAAGGTCCCCACCTTTTAGGAAGGGTTGAGCCAATTCACTCTGCATGTGCAAGATGTTAGGAACGAACCCTCTAAATAAAACAACCAATAGCTATACATGATCAAATAGATCCTGAGCCCAACTACGATTATCTAACAAATGTGGTTTAAGCGAGAGAATCCTCCACTTAACCTCCATCCTAATATGCTTCATAACAGTATCAACAAAACTCACACTCATTTGCCACACTGCTTTATTCCGAGCTTTCAAAACGTGATATGAGAGGCTGCAAATACTTGTGAATAACACCTTTCTTCGAGTAAAATCCAACTTCCATCTTTTAACAGCTAGTTTTTGCAAGGAGTAGGTGTGGAAGTGGATTCCAAGCCAAGACTACAGTTTGTGAAGATATTGCATATTAAAATGACAGTCAAAGAACAAATGATCAAAGGATTGGGGGTGTTGATCATAAAGGGGGCATTATATATTTGTAGATAGGACTCCATTTGCAGAAGTCCCTCTCTAGTCTTGAGCTTCCTGGAAAGGGCCAACATCCAAGTTTATTATTTTTTTGGACAAAGCAAAGATTTTTCATTAATCCAAACCAAGCAACACATCACAAAGACAAAAGCCTAAGAATAAGGCCTCAAGGAGACTAAACATTCTCCAAAAGACACTTACAACAAGGTGTGCCAAGACTAGAGGAAGTGGGGAACAAATTCAAGACTCTAAGCTTAATTTCAAGCTTTACATTCTTTACAACTTTAGAGGGGACAGCTACTTTTGAGAGCCAAATACAGTCATCCTTAGAATTTGGAATATGATACATAAGACTACACATAGCAGAGATGGCAATCTTACGCATGAATTTAGGAACCTTTCAATTTCTTAGGTTAGCATGTAAGAATTTGATCTTCACACCAAGCCATAAGTTAAGGTAAGTGATGCAAAGTTGATTGTATATGCATTCAAAACATATATGAGCAGTAGTTTCGATAGCATCATAATAGAAGGAACAAGAATCATCATCAAGCACACCAATACATTTCAAATGATCCCTCGTCTTAAGCATGTTGAGCATTCTAACCAAAAGATAAACCTAGCCTTAGGTAGGGAGGATTTGTGCCACACGATTTAATAATAACTGACAATGGGATGATTACTCATCAGTTCCTTATACACAACATTGATCTTGTAATTCTCGACATTCATCCAGAAGCTGAGCTTTTCCATCACCTTATAAATTCTAAGGGTCTAACTAGCAGTGGGGGGAAGGTTAAAGATCAGCTAATTGCCACCCTTCATATACGCACCATGTATCCAAAGGATCCAGAGGAACTCCTGCAAACAACTAACATGCCAAGTAGTTTTGCCAATTACACAAAGTAGCCCAATTCACATTACAAGATTTATTGTTATGTTCTTCATAGTGCCACAAAAATGATCTACAAACAGAATTGACAACCTGAATAACTTTCTTGGGTAAGAGAAAAGTTTGACACCTATAGGTAGTTATACGCATCAAGACTGAGTTAACTAATTGGAGTCTTGCAGTATATGGCAACTTCTTACCCTGCCAACCCTCGATTACGCTAGTCATTCTATCAACAATTTCTCACATTCAGCAACAGAAAGACACTTAGAGTTCAAAGGGACCCTCAAGTATTTGAATGAGAGCTTACCAATGGGCAGATGGATGTTGTTAAGAATGTTGCGCAACAAAAAGATTCTTAGAGTTCAAAGGAACCCCTAAGTATTTGAATGGGAGCTTACCAATGGGCAGATGGATGTTGTTGAGAATGTTCTCTTGTTGATCCTTACTCACTCCAACAAGATAGATAGCAGATTTTGATTCATTAGCACAAAGACCAGATGACTCAGTAAAATTTTCAAACCATTATAAATGACTTAAATTGAATAAAGATCGTTGAATAACATAAGATCATTAGCGAAACTCAAGTGAGTGTGTTTTATAGACTTACAATGAGAATGGTATATGAAATTAAGATCACAGCTAGCACACTTCATCATCCAAGATAGATATTTCATTCTAAGAACAAAGAGCAATGAAGACATATGATCACCCTGTCTCAACCCCCTTTTAGCTTTAAGCCGCTGAAGAGGCTTGCCATTAACATCAAAGAAAACGAAGTGGAAGATATGCATATATGAAAACAATCTTCACAAAACGAGGAGGAAACCCAAAAGCGAACATCATCTCTTTTATGAAGCACTAATTTATAGTATCATATGCCTTTTTCAAATCAATTTTCACCAAGCAGCTAGGAGAGAAATTCTTCCTGAAATAGTGGCGAATCAAATCCTAACATAACAAGATGTTGTGGATGATACTCCTACCCGCAACAAAAGCCCCTTGATTTTGAATGATTAGGTGATTGAGCACAAAACTCAACCTGGAACAAAATTAGCTTCGAGATGCACTTATAGAGTGTATGACAACAGGTAATGGGTCTAAAGTCCTTTGGATCCATAGGACATTAATAACAACAGTGTTGTTCCAAGCCTTCAAAAGCTTGCCATTAACAAAAAAGAGCTGAATAACATTAATAACATCTTTTCCCACAATATGTCAAACTGCTTTATATAACAATATTATATGCATCTAAACTTGGAGCCTTTCCATTAGGAATATTCCATAGAGCATTCTTAATCTCATCGTGGCTAAAAGACAAGTTGAGTTTTGCCCTTAAGTCAATCTATCAAAACAGGAAGAACATTAACAATATGCATATTAATCCTCCTCTTCCTATTCATACTACAACATAAAAGATTAAAATAAAAAGAAAGGAAAGCTTAATTAGTTTTACCAGTATCATAGACCATTTGTCCATCCAATTGTAAAACATTAATGGTATATGAAAATTCATCTTTGCCTTATACTCTGATGGAAAACAATAGTATTCTCATCCCCATGCTTCTTCCATTGCATTTTTGAGATCTATTGGATGTAGGACATATAATCCTCTTTACCTTGCTTAAAATCTGCAGCATATTCAATTTCAAGAGCAGCGCAACAATGGTTAGTATGGTTAACATGAAAAGCCTTCTAAGCTTGTTTCAATCTGATTTCAGCAGCATTAAGAATGGCTTTAACATGACCTTTATGGAAAGCAACCTTCAGCTCCTTTCTTAGATTATGCATCTTGGTCTTAATTTGGAGCTAACAGACCCCTTCAGCTTTTGAGTCCAAACTTGACTAACTATATCCAAGAACTTATCCTTATGGACTTAGAAATTGCCGAATCTAAATAAAGTAGGCTTCAAGCTAGGAGGAACAAAATGAAAGATTATAGGAAAATGATTAAAAGAGCCTTCGGGCAGAAAAATGGTTTCCACTCCTTAGAATTTATCCTCCCAACTTCCATTACATAAGACCCTATCTATCTTACTAAAGCCTCGCATTTCTCCACCTTTCTTGTTATTCCAAGTGAAAAAACGCCCAGAAAACTTTATATCCCCTAACCCACAAGAAGACATACAAGTTCTTAATGGCAAGATCTCCTGCAACTGAACAGCTTAACCCAATCTCTCATTGAAATTTGTAATACATTGGAAGTCCCCCAAGGCTATGCAAGGCTCATTAGTATTCTTAGAGGTAATATTCAACTGAGATAACAACTGCATTCTATAATTTCTATCATTTTTTCCATAAATGAAGGTGCAAAAGAAAGCCACCCCCAAGAGTGGAGTGACATAAAAATGTGTCATCTGTCTGCTATAGAATTTGATATCAACTTTAAGGTATTTCGGCTTCCAACCCACAATAGTACGCCCTCCTTTATGTCAATGGAGGTTAGTCGTAACACACCAATTATTACAAAGTCTTTGATAAAGAGGGCCCAAGCCACTTCCCTTTATCTTTGTCTCTAAGAGACCAAATAGTCCAATATTGTGGGCAGTAAGAGTTTTGGCAACCTCAAACTGCTTATTAGAGCTATTCAGACCCCTAACATTCCAAGCAATAATATTAATCATTGGTTTGATGGGGTAACGCCCCTAACACGAGATTATTATTA
This sequence comes from Amaranthus tricolor, assembly GCF_026212465.1. Lineage (NCBI taxonomy): Eukaryota > Viridiplantae > Streptophyta > Magnoliopsida > Caryophyllales > Amaranthaceae > Amaranthus > Amaranthus tricolor. The sequence goes on along the minus strand of NC_080057.1, from coordinate 1,734,335 downwards.
TATTCTACCTCATCTTCAAACAACCTAAGGACTTTAAACCTATTGGATGTCATGACAATAGTAGCATCAGTAACCTGCTTCATAAGATCAAGAGCTTGAAATCCCTTAGAATTAGTCTTTGGCACTTGAGCAAAAACTCGTTCAGTAAGAGGAACCTCAGGTTGTGGCACAGGTTGTTTAAGGTCCTGTTGCTCTAGAACAGATTATGGGATACCATGACGGCACAGTTCCTTAGCGTGCCCCAACTAATTACAATTTTGACATGTTATTGGCTTCCAATCATACTCCACTGGCATATAAATACGATCATCATTCACATCAGTAAATGTTATTTCCTCTAGATAAGACCTATTGATCTTCATATCCATCAAAACCCTCGCATACATAAGTTTATCAAAGTTTAGAGTGGCATTATCAATACGTATCACGGTACCAATCATCCCACCCAACTTCCTCAAGCTAGACTCACCCCAATAAACAACATCTAACTTAGGAAAATGAATCCAAACAAGTATAGAGGATAGATCCTATCTATCATAATACATATTCTGAGACCAAGGCTTCACAATGAAAGGTTTTCTTATCAAACATGATACCACACATAGTGCACGCCTACTGCATATCCTCCATTACTTTAAATCTCACAATTAATACACCTTTAGCAACTATATTAATCTTATCAATCCCAAGATCTTTCCACATCCCACGAGCAAATCCCTCTATAACATGAAGGGGAGGGTTTGCCCCCAACACAAAACAGACCACAGAGGACTTCCAAAACATAACTTCAATAGCAATATCATCAAAATTAATCTTAACATGACCAAGCATGCCTGAACATTGTTCCATAGTAGGGGAATCAGAACGTTGCTCATAAGTAGGGGTTTTACATTGTGAAACCAATAGAACAATAACCCTAGGGGTAGCAGATTGGGCCCTCGATTGAGAAGACGAACCATGTAGCACTGATACATAACTAGCATAGAGGGAAGAGCCTTGATCAATCGCCAAGGAAGGATTAGGGTTTAAGGGTTCATTCAGGAATGGACAACACATGTGTTCGTTGAGGAGGCGTTACTTGAGAGTTGAGAAGTAGTAGGACGGTTTTAAGATGAACTACAAGAATCTTTAAAAGGGGAATAAGAAGAAAAACGTTTTTATACTGGTCTTCCTCGGGGACGACCTCTTCCTCACGCCATGGCTATGCTTGTAGCATTGAGAGAGAAACCAGATGTGAGAGGAAGAAGAGAGAGAAAATGTTCCAAGACTATGTTATTATTATTATTATTATTATTATTATTATTATTATTATTATTATTAGGAAAAATTGTCCAGAATAATCCAACCTTTCTCTAAATTCTCTACAATAATCCCAAGTATTGATTAACCATGAATAATCTCATCTATTAATACTTGTTTTCAGTGGCATCCATGTAGGTTAAAGAACCAGTTGTAGCATTCTTCTTCCTGTAATTTGTTAATCGTTACTTTGCATTCTTCTTCCTGTTTATATCTTCTACTTAACATAACATTTCCTCTGTAAAAGTCAGTAAACTCTTCCATTCTTTCTCTCATTCATCTTCTTCTTCTACATTAAAAATCATTCTGACTCCACTCCAATATGAAAAATAATATTAGAAAACAAATCAGAAAAATGAAAATAGAAAAAAGAAAAAACAAAATTAACATCCATATCCTGCACCACTGCCACCCTCCATTAAAATCACTATTGTTGTTTTATTCCCATGATCAAGAGCTAAGTCGAAGAGTGCACCACAAGCATGTGCCTTCCATTCATGGGATCTTCCTCGCAAAAAATCAATTAGAGGAGAACGAATCCCACTCTACAGCTTGACTTTGTTCACTTTTTCTAGGGATAAGTTGAGCAATAATGCCACATATCACCTAAAATAAAATTCCATTTGTAGACTTTCAATATTGCTTCTGGAAGCAATGCAATTACCAGCCAAACACATATTTGAGATCCATTTTAAGCTGAAGTCGAGCAGTGTAAGACGGATGCTTAGCAGTCCAAGCTCTAATCCTCTATGCCATTTTATCCGCAATTTGCCACAGTCAACCATGCTAAGGCGTTTGGAAGACAAAGGAGCCCCGAGATACTTGAAAGGAAGGGAACCATAAGTAAACTCAAACAAATCCCTGAGCTCTTCTTTAATATCATTAGGAACTCCTGCTGTATAAATATATCTAACTTTGCTGAGTTAGTTTACAATCCAGAAGTTTGGGAAAACAAATGCAAGCAATTACATAAGATCTTACAGAGGACAAATCTCCTTTACAAAATAACATTAAATCGTCTGCAAAAAAAAGATGAGAAAGTCTAATAATCTTGCATCTAGGGTAAAAATGAAAGGTACCTTCTGCACTTCTCAGGATGCGAGACAAGTATTCCATGCCAATAACAAAAAGCAGAGGGGAAAGCGGGTCTCCTTGACAAAGACCTCTCTTAGCATGGAAAATAGGAGTAGGGATACCATTGAGCATGATCACATAACTTGTAGAGGTAATACAGGTCATAATGATCTTGATAAAAGTAGGAGGGAAATTTAGCATAAGAAGCATCTCCTTAATGAATTGCCAGCTCATAGTATTATACGCTTTGCATAGATCAATCTTCAAGAGGCAACTTGGAGCACAATTATTCCTAGAATAATGCTTAACAAGATCCTGGCACAATAGAATATTATGCATAATGTTCCGACCAGCCAAAAACACACCTTGGGCTTGATCAATAAGATCACCAAGAACCAAACTTAAGCCTAGAATAAATAAGTTTTGATATGCACTTATACAAAACACGGCAGCAAGAAATAGAACGATAATCCCTAGGATGCGAAGGGCATTGAATCTTAAGAATCAAGGTAATAGTGGTTATGTTCTAGCTTTTAAGCATCTTACGATTCCGAAAAAACTGATTGATTACCTTAATAACATCATTCCCAAAAACATTCCAAGAAGCCTTATAAAACTTACAATTGAAACCATCTAGACTCGGCGTCTTCTCATCTGGAATGCTCCACAAAGCATTCTTAATCTCCTCATTAGAAAAGGTAAGATTCGGAAGTTTACCTTGCTCGGAAGATAAAATTGGGCCATTTTGGGCAATGTGGACGTTTAATGAGGAACAAGTTGGAACTGTAATGAAGATACTGGAGAAGTAATCAACAAAAGCAGCATGTATTCGATCAGGATCAAAAATATCTTCACTATTCATATGTATGAAATTAACTCTATTGCATCTAATATGGTGATTAATACTTCTACGGAAAAAAGCAGTATTATCATCCCCCAGCTTAATCCATTGAAGTTAAGCCTTTTGCCGCAAAGAGGATTCAAGATCAGCTTGTAAGAAACGTAACTGAGAAGCAAGAACAAATTCGTTATTATTATTATTATTATTATTATTATTATTATTATTATTATTATTAGGGATATTATCAATGGTACCCCTGTACTATAGCAAAATATCAATGGTACCCCGGTTAATTTCAATGGTATCCCCCAAGTATATGCTAATTACAACCGTGACACTATTAATGATTTTTCCGTTAAATGTCCGTTAAATTTTGATTTTAACCTAACCATGGTTAGTTTCTTCTTCTTCCTCTTCCGACTCTCCTTCCATGGTTGCTTCATTCTTTCTCTGTGATCCTTCTTCTTCAATCAAGAGAAGAGCCTCCTTCTCTTGCGTGAGTTTTCTTTTCCTTCGCTTCTGAATCTCTCAATCACAACAACTAAGGAGACAGGAACCAAATCTTGATCTTAATAAATAGATATTCGTCAAATCCTTCAAGAATTTTTGATTTTTTCTAATTTGGGTTGATCTTTTCAAATTTTCTCTTCTTCATTTTAGGGTTCGTTTGAGTTTTCATTATCACATCACATCATATTGTTCATTGTTGAAAAAGAATAAACCCTTTTTGAAAATCAATTCGAAATCAACAATTTTTATCGTCAATTCATTCTTATGGTTTGATTACTTCTGGGGATTAAACATTGATTCAGCGGAATTACTTTTATCTGCAATCAAACCTGTCTAATCTTTACCTTTTTAATAATTATTTTACTTTGGGATTGATGGTAATCAGTTGACATCTTAAAATTTGTTAATTTTGGTTTGGTATAGAATTATGAGTGATGACTATCAATTTGTGATTGGTTTTTAAAGAGCATCTTATAAAATAAGGAAGAAATAAGAAAATTTAATGTTCTTGATTCAGTAGGCCAGGGAACATAGAGTTGAAATTGAATTTAGGATTGGCTTTGATTTCATAAAGTTGATTCAGACATTGTTAAGCTTTAGCTTATAGATTTTTAGCTCAGCTCTTAAGATTTGATTTTGTTGCTTCTATTGGCTGATAATTGTATCTGCTAAGTCAATGAGTTCAACTGTTTCGACATCTCAAGGGTTTGTTCTATCGTCAAGGTTTGGTGCCTATCAATTCTCAAACTCTGGAACTTCTGGTCCTTTTGATAAGGTGGAGCCTCCTAATTCCTCTTTTCTGCATATTCGGGTTGATCATTGTCAGGCTTGAGATGAAGCAGCCATGGAAGGAGAGCAGGAAGAGGAAAGGGAAAAGGGAAGAAGAAGAAGAAACTAACCATGGTTAGGTTAAAATCAAAATTTAACGGACATTTAACAGAAAAATCATTAATAGTGTCACGGTTGTAATTAGCATATACTTGGGGGGTACCATTGAAATTAACTGGGGTACCATTGATATTTTGCTATAGTACAGGGGTACCATTGATAATTATTATTATTATTATTATTATTATTATTATTATTATTATTATTATTATTATTATTTTCGTATCTAAACCTAAAATAACCTATATATATTCTAGCCTTTGTGCTTGTTTGTTTTGAAAAAATAAATTGAATATATATCTTGGTTTAATTGACACCGCTAATTTGTTACTGTGCCTCATATGGCGGAAATAATTTTTCTCCTCTTGGACCCATCATGTTATTCTCTGTTTTTTAGTTTCTTACGTTGTTAGAACATCCTCCTTCAATAACATATACAATCGATTTCAAGAATTTTTATCTTTCCTCCTCCTTCCTTCACAATTGTTGTTGTCTACCTCCTTTAATGATATAGTATCTCTTCTTCTACTACCATTTCCTTTATTGTATATACCAAATAAATATAACAATAATTTATATCATTATTGAAGACTCAACTCCTTTAAGTAATGATAATTCAAAACACATATTCAATTAAACAAATAAATTAAGTAATTATATTTAGTTGTTTAAATAGGTCCAAAATGATATTCGATATAAAGTGATTAATTAATAAAAATTTAAGTCTAAAATATGTTGAATTAAGTTTGAGTTAAAATGACTTAAGTTAATTGAGATTGCATTTGGATTTGAGTTTGAATATAAACGTGTGTTTAAGATGTTGTACACGTTTTGTTGTTTAAATGTTTAAATAAATATTTTTCTTGGTAAGCAAGCTATACTAATTATAGGTTTTCCTATAAGTATGGAGATATTTTAACCCTAACTAAAAATAGGAAAAAGAATTCAAATTAAGCTAAACTATAGAAATTTAATTTGAATTACACTTACGTGGTTTTATTATTTGAATTATTGAATTTCAAATACTTTGTATGAGTATTTACATGGCAGCACATCAACGAGTTGAAATAGCTAAAAATAACAATCAAAAACGTGTTTGAATAAGTCTCATGTGGAGCGTCACTTTAACTTAAGTCTCAAGGTTTTGAAAACTGCCCCAGATTAATCAGATTAGCGAGATTGTAGGATGAAGCTTCCTTTGTTTTCAAGATTATGTTGAGGCGTGGCATATATATATGACGCTTCATTCAAGGATTAAAATTGCAACACTTTTCATAATTTTCTCTCTTCTTACTTAAAGATCTAGTATTCATAAAGTGTTGTAAAAACTTAGTTCATCTAACTCTTTCATTTGTAATAGGTTTTAGATTTAAAAAGAGTTAGATCTTTTGTTATTAACTACGCCTAAGCTTGGAATACTTTTTAAAGTATTCAATTTGTTTTCTCTATTGTGAGATTGGGATTTGTAATTTTATTAAGGGAACTTGTAAGATGCTCTTCAAGGAGAAGAACGTGGTGAGAGAAGATAGAGAGATCTTCTAAGTTGTCTTAAAGTTCATTAATAAAAGGCGTTGAATCCTACATGTTGGAAGAGAACCCATAGGCGTGGAGTAGGCTATTAATAGCTAAACCTCGTAAACAAATCCCTTATTCTTGTTTTAGTTTATTTGCATGTATAGTTCATAGATTTATCATATGACTTAAAACAGTTCCAGAAAACTATTTTGAAAGGTCTCCTAAGCTCTTAAGCTTACCTTCTAGAGAAAAATTTAAAAAAAGGCCATACTCTCTATTCCCTCCCCCTCTAGAGAGTATTCGTTCTCCTATCAATCTTCAATTGGTATCAGAGCTGAGTTTCACATATAAAGATTAATATCTTGTGATGGATCCGATAGGAGAAGGGTTGTTTGCTCAAGGTCGTTTGTGCTCTAGGCCTCCTTTATTTTGTGGAACAAATTTCTCTCATTGGAAAACTTTGATGAAGATGTTTGTGATTGATCAAGATGTAGAGCTTTGGGACATCATAACTAAATAATCTAAGTTGCCAATGAAGAAGGACACTCAAGGAAATGATGTGGTTAAATCTGAGTCCGAATACTCACAAAGTGATTTGGAATCCGTGTCCAAAAACTATAAAGCAATGAATCAATTGTGTTGTGCTTTAAATGATACCGAGTTCAATAGAGTTTCATCATGCACAAGTTCTAAGGAAACATGGGATAAGTTTGTTGTGACTTATGAAGGAACAAGTCAAGTCAAGGAGACAAAGATCAACATTTTCATGCATAAATATGAAATATTCAAGATGAAAAAGGATGAGAATAGTAATGAAATATTTTTCTCGTTTTACGTTGATTACTAACAGTTGGAATTCTCCTTGTAAAACTTTTACTAATGCAGAAAAAGTCTAAAAGTTCTTGAGGTGTCTTCCAAGATCTAAATGGGGTCCAAAATTCACTGCCATCGAAGAAGTTCAAGACTTGAGAGTACTATCACTTGACGATCTTCATAGAAAGCTCACAACTCATGAACTTATCCTACATAATGATGGAGAAAGTGATGAAACACCATCCATGAAGAATCTTGCTCTAAAGGCAAAGAAACATCATGAATCCTTAAGCAAAGATGAGGAAAGTGAAGATGAGGAAGATCCATTTGCCTTAATTACAAGAAATCTAGAAGGATTCATGAAGATGCGCAAAAGATTTAAAAAATTTTAATATAGAAACAAAGGTAAAACTTTGAGTTCTAATTCCAAAACTAACAAACTTACTTGTTTTGAGTGTGGATCTATAGAACATCTCGTAAAGGAATGTCCCAAAAAGAAAAAGGAATATTACAAGAAAAACAAAAAGAAACAAGCAATGGTTGCTAAGTGGAGTGATTCCGAAGAATCAACCGAATCGGAAAGTGAAGATGGTCAAGCTCACTTGCGTCTATAGCTAATGATGACAAAGATGATGATCTAGAACAAAATTATAAGGAGGTACTTGACTATCTTAACTCTTGTTCTAAAGACGAATTAGTTAAAGCTCTCTTTGATATGCTTCAAATTGAATAAATCTTAAAAGATGAGAAAAACATTTTAGAAGATAGAATTCTTCACTATGCAAAAGTTTGTGAAGACATTATAAAGAAAAATAAATCGCTTAAGGCTGAAAGATTAAAATTTGAAGAGACTGTCAAAGTCTTGAAAGAACAGAATATCAGTCAAATGAAAAAGCTCATTTTTTCAGAATAAAAATGATGATCTTGAATCCGAGCTCAAGACTTTGAGATATGAGTTTGAGAAAAGTTTACAATCCTAAACAGGGTTAAATGATTTTGAATTAAAATTCATAAAAATGATTTCACGACAAAAAGGATCTAATGATAAATGTGGTATCGGTTATAATAATGCTACACATAACTATAAGAGTAAAACCACATTTGTTAAAAGTGCACACAAGCATAAATGCTTACTTACTTGCTCCTTTTGTTGCAAAGAAGGACATCTTAAGTTTGCATGTCCATACAGACGTAAGGACAATTATATTATCACGAATTCCTTTCCCTTTGAATTACGTGAGTAGATAAAGCAAATATAGGTTCCTAAAGGGATAAGACCACCTAACATGGTCTACCTCGAATATGGTCCCAAATTTGTCACTTGGTTGGCTAAGTGAAGTTGAGAAAGGTTATTTTTTTGTTTTATAGGAAAAGCAAAAGTGGATCTTATATTAGATAGTGGATACTCGAGACATATGAGCGGTAAAGTTTCTTTATTTTCTGAAATTAAAGAAAGAAGCAATGGCTCGATCACCCTAGGTGACAAAGGTAAATGCAAAATATTAGGTGTTGGCAAAGTTGGTAAGGATCCTTCTAAAGTTATTGATAATGTCTATTTGGTTGAAGGTCTAAAATTTAACTTGCTAAGTGTGTCTTAATTATGTGATAAAGGTAATCAAGTAATTTTTGATAAAGAAAAATGTGTTGTCAAAAACCCTAACACCGGAGATACATTTATTACCGCCCTTAGACATGATAATGTTTATGCTTTGAATACTAAACAAATTGCAGCATAAAATTTCAAGTGTTTGAAGGCTATAATGGATGATCCAGAGCTATAGCATAGAAGGCTTGGTCACATCAATACGCACACCATGCATGAATTGGTAAGTAAAGATCTAGTTAAGGGACTTCCAGCTCTTGACTACAAGCACAGTCCTTCATGTGATGCATGCATTAGAAGTAAACAAGTAAAAAGTTCATTTAAACCGAAGAAAATGGTAAGTACTTCAAGATCATGTGAAATTCTACATATTGATCTATGTGTTCCAATGCTTTTATGGAGCATACGAGGTAAATCTTATATTCTAGTAACAGTTGATGATTATTCTAGATTTACGTGGGTTGATTTTTTGAAGGATAAAGGTGAAGCCTTGAAATCATTCTCAAGACGTTTTAAAGAAATACAAACTCAATTGAATCTTCCAATAGTTTCGATTAGAAGTGATCATAGAAGAGAGTTTGATCAACTAGGCTTTGATTCCTTTTGTAAAAAATACGGTATAACCTATAAACTTTCAGCTCCTAGGACACCCTAACAAAATGGTGTGGTTGAAAGGAAAAATCGCACTTTAGAATTAATAGCTAGGACTATGCTTATAGAAAATGGATTCGCCAAACATTATTGGGCCGAGGCAGTTAACACAGCAAAGTATGTCTTAAATAGGTGTCTCATTAGACCTATACTTAAGAAAACCCCTTATGAGTTATTTAAAGGAAGAAAACCAAACATAGCCTACCTTAGACCATTTGGTTGTAACTGTTTTATCCATAATAATGGTAAGGATAATCTAGGTAAGTTTGATGCTAGAAGTGATGAAGGTATATATTTCTTGGATACTCATTAAATAGTAAGGCTCATAGAGTTCTAAATAAGCGAACAAGTATGGTTGTGGAAAGCATACATGTGGTATTTTATGAATCTGATAATGGAATATTAAGTGAAGGATTTAAAGAGTTAAAACTTAACAAACATTTTGATGATCTAAGTGATGATGATTTAGACGCCAATGATCTTAATGAAGGTAAAAAGAACATGCAAGATCCTATACAAAGTCTTAATGAGGTTGAAGAAAAATAGGTTGAGCTCATTGAAGACTCACAGCCTGATCTTAGACCCAACCTCAAGACTTGGAAACATCTCCTTAACGTATTGATTTAAGTACTCCAATTAGAGATTCCTCGAAGGAGGTAGGAACGAGTTCTCTAAATGATTACACACCATCCATGCTAAGAAGAAGGCTTAGATTGTCATTTCAACATCCTCCGGAAAACATCATAAGTGATTCAAACAAAGGTACTCAAACTCGATCCTCTCTGAAAAATTTATGTGCAATTTCTCCTTTTGTTTCTCTTGTAGAACCAAAGGATTTAAAAGAAGCAATACAAGAACCGAAGTGGATCATTGCTATGCAAAGTGAATTAAATGAATTCGAAAGAAACAAAGTTTGGGATCTACTTGAAAGATCACTAGATCGTACTATAATTGGAACGAGATGGTTTCATAACAAACTCAATGAGGATGGAGAAATCATAAGGAACAAAGCAAGACTATTAGCTCAAGGCTATAATCAAGAAGAAGGTACAGATTATGACGAAACTTTTGCTCCTGTAGCAAGGTTAGAATCTATTCGAATTATGCTTGCTTTTGCTTCATATAAGAATATAAAACTATATCAAATGGATGTTAAATGTGCTTTCTTAAATGGCTACTTACAAGAGGAAGTATATTTTAAACAAACACCTTGTTTTGAGAATCTGGACTTGCCTAATCATGTGTTTAAACTAAACAAAGCATTATATGGCTTGAAACAAGCTCTAAGGGCTTGGTATGACAAATTTAGCTCATATTTTCTTGAGAATAACTTTCAAGGAGGTAAAATTAATAAAAATCTTTTCATTAAGACTAAAGGAAAAGATATTCTTGTTGTTCAAGTATATGTTGATGATATATTGTTTGGAGCTACTAATGATTCTTTGTGCAAGGAATTTTCTGAGATCATGTGCAAGGAATTTGAAATGAGCATGATGGGAGACTTAACATTTTTTCGTGGACTACAAATATAGCAAAAGAAATATGGCATATTTATTTGTCAAAGTAAATATGTTAGATATTTATTAAAGAAGTACAATATGGATCAATGCAAAACTGCTAATACGCCTATAAGTGCAACACTAAGTCTAGATCAAAACATAAATGGTAAGAGTGTTGATCAAAAGACTTATAGAGGTATGATTGGTTCTTTATTGTATTTAACAGCTAGTCATCTTGATATAATGTTTAGTGTTTGCTTATGTGCTCGTTTTCAAGTTAACCCAAAAGAATCTCACTTAACAGCAGTTAAGAGAATTCTTAGATATTTGCATGGAACTAAAGACTTCGGTCTATAGTACCCTATTTGTGGAAATTTTGCATTGATTGGTTTTATAAATGCCGATTATGCTAGTTATAAGGTGGATAGGAAGAGTACTTCAGGATCATGTCAATTCTTGGGATCATCATTGATTTCATGGTATTCTAAAAAGCAAAATTCAGTTGCTTTATCTACGGCGGAAGCTGAGTATATAGTAGCTGGTGCATGTTGTTCTCAAATCTTGTGGATTGCACAACAGCTTTGAGATCTTAGAGTTGAACTCAAAGGTATTCCAATTAAGTGTGATAATACAAGTGCAATTTGTATTACTAAAAATCTAGTAAAACATTCAAGTACAAAACACATTGAGGTGCGTCACCATTTCATACGTGATCATGTTGAAAAATGTTATATTACTCAATCTTTTATTCCTACAGAAAATCAATTAGCTGATATATTTACAAAACCTTTAAGTCCTGATCGTTTTGCATATATTCGTATGGAACTTGGCAAGCTAAACGATGTTGCATGAACTAAGGGGGAGTAAGGGTACAATTATTACTAAATACTAAGTATGTATTTAGGGGGAGTATTTTATTATATTTACATGATTTAATTGTGGTTGCATGTACGTATTTCTGTACATGTATTTGAGGGTTGAAAATTAAATTTCAGTTTCTTAAAAGTATTTGTTACATATATAAAAAAAATAGAATTTATAATTAAATACCTTTGATTAATAAAGGATATTTAATTTTTAAAACTAAATTGTGTGCTTGCAATTTTTGTTTTGGATGTCAACCACATATTAATTACTTGTTCATGAATTTGGTCCTAATAAAACTAGTTTTTATTAATTGGACTCATCATTACCCTCCTTATTAATCCCCTCACATCACTCAACACATCTTAAAACCGGTCAAGTTTCACTCACCATCATTTTTGCCTTTTCCTAAGTTGTCACATCACACTTTAATGATGTACAAATGCATTGTACTTTATTTCCCTTTTTAATGGCTTATAAACCGTCCCTTTCCTTATTTTCCTCCAAATATTTTTTTTGTTTGTGAACCATCCCTTTCACCCTTTCCCTTTCAAGCTTTCAAAAAGTTCTTCAATGGCTCCCAAAAGAAAGTTAACCCGCTCCTTTACTAAATTCGAAAAAGGAGAATCTTCAAAGACTCAAAGGCAAGAAACTCCAACTCTATCCATTCCTTCCCCTCTAACTGCTGTAGAGGTACCAAAATCATAGTTTGAAAATCATATGGCATTTGGAAAATGGATCGATGTCTTTAAACATCGTTCTATTTCTTTTGTTGATTTTTTGGACTACAATTTCTTTCTTTTTGAAGATTTTGGAATCATCTCTGCTTTTATTGAGTCTACTCTAAGTAAACTCTTAGACTCAGGATCTGTGTCTTATCCTACTTTGGTCAAAATTTTCTATTGCAATCTTTCTTTTATAACTCTTGATGGTTTTCCCGCTTTAAGAAGCTATGTCAAAGGTCAAGAACTTGTGATTACAAAAACCCAAATCAACGAGTTGTTTAAATTTTCTAATGTTGTTTATGATTCTACCCCTAATTCAATTGCTTCGAAAACGCTAAGGATATATTTTTTTTATCCTTTCATCTTGATTTTTCTCCTATTAGACAGTTAACCCACAATGGCTTAACTTTGTCTGGAAAACTTCTTCACAATTTGATAGCGAAAATTGTGTTTTCTAAATAAAGGAACCTCTTGTGAGTTGGTCTCTGATTCTCATTTGATTTTAATGTGGAAAATTGCTGCCCGAAAACCTATTGATTATGCCTCTTTAATCATTTCTACTATGAGGTTTTGTAGTTCAAGTTTTTGAAATTTGGCCCTCCCATATGCAAATCTTCTTTCCCTCATCTTTGATCACTTTAACTTCATTACTGATTTGGAAGAGGTTGACTATTCTCAATCTTTCTCAAACAATGTTCTGACGCCTTTAGGGATCTTTAAAGTCAGTGGTAAATATGAGTTATACTCAAATTTATCAGTGATAGAGAAAGATGAGTTACAGAAATTGCATAGGAAAAAGATTGGTTGGTTGGTTGGAGCCTCATTCTAAAGACAGTCACACTACCCATTCTCGCCTTGAGTCACTTGACTCTGAGGTTAGTAACATTAAGCTGTCCCTACTCGTATTACATGATAAAGTGTCCACACTTGCATTTATGCTAGACACTTTTATGAAATATATGAAAGGAATGGTAGTTGAGGAAGTGGTTTTTAAAGAGGATGTTGAAGAGGAGCTTGTTGAAAAAGAGAAGAAGGTGTCCAAAGAAGGAAAGGTTGCTCAAGAGGGCAAAGAGGCTGAGGAGGAGGAGGAGGAGAACCAAGAAGAGACTGGTGTCACCCCTATCAAACAAGCATCACCACCACCAACCGTTAAAGCTATCCCAGTGACCACTTCTCCTGGAAAACCTAAGGCTTCAAAGAAGAGGAAGACTCGGTCTAGGAAGTATTTTTTTATTATGTTGGATGATGAATAATTAGTTTTTTACTTTCAGCAAACAGTTAGTTTTTGGAACAAAATCCCAAACATTGTGACTCCCTGTTTCTTTTTGATAAAAGTCAAAAAGAGGGGGAATTGTTTTGACTTTTAATAGTTTAGATGTTTATGTTTGCATGCATGTCGTAACTTAGCTTAGTTTAATTTTTGCTTGGTTTGGTTGATTGCTGGTTGCTTGATTGTTCATATTCATATCATTTCATGTTCATATTCATATCATTTTATATTCTTCATGTTCATACTTATGTTCATTCTTGATTATTGATTCGTTTGCTTGTTGATAATCATGATGATTTATTATTGATGATATGATCATGTGATCTTAAGATGTTGATATGATATTATAATTATAATATGTGATGTTTGCATGTATTGTGGTTGGATATTTGTTTACTTATGATTTTGGATAATATTTTATTATATTAATGATTTATTATCCATGCATGTATCTTTACTGGCTTATACTTATGTTGTATCTTGTTCACTATTCTGATTAGAAACAGTTTTGAAAGTTTTGAAAAATTTTTGTTTAATGATAACTTAATATGTTTTATAAAATATCTAAGTGTTTGTTATATTATGTTTTTTAATTCATGTTCACCTAGTAATATGATTTAGGAAAATATGGTTTTGACTTTCATCAAGGGGGAGATTGAAGACTCAACTCCTTTAAGTGATGATAATTCAAAACACATATTTTTTTAAACAAATAAATTGAGTAATTATATTTAGTTGTTTAAGTAGGTTTAAAATCATATTAGATTTAAAGTGATTAATTGCTAAATAATTTAAGTCCAAAATATGTTGAATTAAGTTTGAGTTAAAATGACTTCAGTTAATTAAGATTGTATTTGAATTTGAATTTGAATATAAACGTGTGTTTAAGATGTTGTACACGTTTTGTTGTTTAAATGTTTAAATAAATATTTTGCTTGGTAATCAAACTATACTAATTATAGGTTTTCCTATAAGTATGGAGATATTTTTAACCTTAACTAAAAATAGGAAAAAAAATTCAAATTAAGCTAAAATATAGGAATGTAATTTGAATTACACTTACGCGATTTTATTATTTGAATTATTGAATTTTAAATACCTTGTATGAGTATTAACGTGGCAGTACATCAAATAGTTAAAATAGCTAAAAATAGCAATCAAAAACGTATTTGAATAAGTCTCATGTGGAGCGTCACTTTTACTTAAGGCTCAAGGTTTTGAAGACTGGCCCAAATTAATCAGATTAGCGAAATTGTAGGATGAAGTTTTCTTGGTTTGCAAGATTATGTTGAGGCTTCATTCAAGATAGAGAGATCTTCTAAGTTGTCTTAAAGTTCATTAATAAAAGGCGTCGAATCTTACGAGTTGGAAGAGAACCCATAGGCGTGGAGTAGGCTATTAATAGTTGAACCTCGTAAAAAATCCCTTGTTCTTGTTTTAGTTTATTTGCATACATAGTTCATAGATTTATCATACGACTTAAAACAGTTCCAGAAAATTTTTTTGAAAGGTCTCCCAAGCTCTTAAGCTTACCTTCCAGAGAAAAATTCTTAAAAGGCCATACTCTTTATTCACTCCCCCTCTAGAGAGTATTCGATCTCCTATCAATTTTCGATTACCATTTACATTTCTAACTATTTTCATTATGTAACATTTCCATAGCCTATACCAAACGACCTCGTAATATATAAAATAAGATTGGAACTAATATACAAAATATAATACTCCCACTGTTTTCATATGTTCTTTTCAAATAGAATTTATAAATTATAGTGTTGAACTTTGACTAGGATTTTTTCATCGATCTATAAGAAAAAAACATATTTATATGGGATCTTGTTAGATTCCTCTCATCCATACTTTCTAAATATCAATTTTTTAGAATTTTTAAAAACCCACAATTAAATTATTTTATTCTAAAGTTGCCATTGAAATCTGCAAAAAAAGTTAATGCGAAGAACATTTGAAAATAGAGAGAGTACTAAATAAGCTTCCTTAAAAATTTTGAGACAAAATTAGAGCTAATTGAAGATTGAATATCAAACAATGCTTTTTCAATATATGCGTTCAAATCACTAAATTACATGACGATGGTTTAGCACTTTATGAGCTACATTATTACTCTCTTTTTTACACTAAAACAAAAGGCTGCTTGAAGGCTTTTCCTTTCACCCTTGTGATATGGATTTAATTTTCTTCACCCACAATAATGATTTATTTCCTCTCTCCATTGTCTATAGAGATTCTATTGCATACACCCGATAAAAAAATAAAAAGCCAAATAACGAAAATTTGAAATGTTTAAGACAAATTAACAACAAAATGAACGAAATAAGATAAGTTTCAACTTATTTCCAAAAGTAAGTGTGCAATTCCCAAACCTGTGGTTCGGGGCTGTTCGCAGTTATTAACCGCGAACAGGTCAAAAAAACAAACTAGTTGTTCCCAGTTAGTAACTGGGAATAGCTTTGACTTTTTTTTGACGAACAGCATGCTCCACAAATACGTACAGGTCAAAAAAAAAGGTGAAGTAGGTTAGTAACTGGGAACTGCTAGTTTGTTTTTTTTTTGACCTGTTCGCAGTTATTAAATGCGAACAGCCCCAAATGACAGATTTGAGAATTGCACGCTTACTTTTGGAAATAAGTTGAAACTTATCTTATTTCGTTCATTTTATTGATAATTTATCTTATTCATTTTAAATTTTCCCAAATAACTTGTTTTCTGTCTTATTCCTTTGAGAATGACTCACCAGCCACCGGTCAGTAGTCATCACCTTTAAAGAGTATTAGTAAACTATTTCATATGCTCTATTGCTCTAAACTATATATGATCTATCTTAGTATAAGAATTTTTTTAATCATATGCAAATTTTTCTAATGATCTTAATGTGAAGAACATCTCAGAAGACCTAAGAAATCCTATCAGGAAACCAAGATAAGGTTTAAGAAAACCAAAACCTCCCAAGCCAAACAAAGCACTGTCGTTAGTATTTTACAAGACTTTTAGAGGAACGATATTTGACGTTCTTATGTCTATTTTGGTATATTTCATATTTGATTATGTTTTTTGAAATTCACGCATCAAGAATATAAATGTATGATATTCTACTATATTTGATAATTAGTATTAGGATATACATACGATCCTGTTTAAATGTTAAGAAATAGTTTCTTGAAATTCCTCTTAATGTATCTATAATATTGTATAATATTACAATAATCTAGTATAGTAAGGAGACAAAAAATAACATTACCATTGTATTTAATCTACTTGGATGGTTAGAAATTGATTACTAAGTAAAAGATAAAAAAAAAATTTGTTAAGATGATATATACATTTGCAATAGACCTGGGAAAACGGTCGGTCGGTCGGGTTTTGGGTCGGATCAATTTCGATCGGGTCATTTTCGGGTCGGGTCAGTTTCGGATCAGGTCAGTTTCAGGTCGGATCACTCTGGGTTTCGGGTAGGTTCGGATTGACCCAACGGGTTACCATAAAACATTAGAATATTCAATCGACTAATTCAACATAAAAAAAATCATTAAAATGTCTAAAAAAATCATTAGAGAAATTACATGTACGATTTTCAAAAAATAGTTGGTATGTCAGGTTCATTTAAGTGCAAGAAAAATAGGGGAATTAATACTTATTTTGAAAGACTTGTAAGATACGCGCTTTATAAAAGTTATTTTGTTTATTATAATTGTAACGTTAGATAAAAATGACGTTAAAATTATCTTCACAATTTTCATGTTGGAAAGATATACAACTAACTAAGTACTTATTTCGTCTTATAAGATACGCGTTTTATAATTTAGGGTAGCGACATTCGTTTTTTGAAAAGGTCATTCAAACGTGCGAAACGTTCGTATAAATTATATTGATTTGCTTACTGAAATGTAGAAGAATTAAAAACTCATTTGACTGATTTAACAAGATACATGTATTCAATTAAGATGATTATAACGTCCTTTTTTAAAAGAAAAATAATTACGATGGCTAAAAAGACGTTAAATACGTGTTTTTTGAGATCTATTGATGAGTTTTAGGGTTCAAGTGATATACTCAATATGTTGAAATACTTTGAAAACTAAAATTTTATTTGAAATGAATTCTAACATTGAAATTACTCTAAAAATTGATATTAAATCTGTCAAAACGGGTCGGTTTCCGGTCGGGTCATTTTCGGTCGGGTAATTATCGGGTCGGTCATGTTTCGGATTAAGTCGCTTTCGGGTCGGTCGGGTTCGGGTTTTGTCGGGTCGGGTCAAATTTTCCCAGGTCTAATTTGCAACTACAAGATATTAGTGAATTGATAAAAATACATAAAGTTAAAATTTGACGGAATTAAAAAGAGATGAGAAAGACCCACTTAAAGAACAAAAGTAAAAAGGATATGACGAATTTATATTTATAAGTTCAGATGGTGAAAAATTAAAATAAATAGAGAAGAAAAATTTATATGAACGATTATTAAAAATAATCAATGTCTAATTTTTTTATGTATATAAATAATAACATATTTACAAAGTGGTATATTTTCTGATTTGCTTAGGTAGGAGAGGTTTTGCCATCACTTTTCAAGTTGTTGGTGCCCTCAACCTACCCACATAATCCACATGACCAAAAACAGCTCAATTTGATCCACCCACCAACTATTTCATATACTTCTATTTTACAACTACTACTTCTCCACTATTAACAGAGACAGATTTAAGTGGGTGTTAATATTAATATTTCGCAAATCATTTAATATTTTATTAAATATATATATCTGGGTAAAAATATATACTTTGGGTTAAAATTGATAATAACTATTTTTCAAATTTAGTTCTTTAGGTTGACTCTATCACCATATATTTTGTTATTAATGATCTCGCTCTGTCCACAACAGTGTTATTTATTTATGTATTTTTTCTATTAATTCACTTAATTAATCCTTAATATTTTTAATAATATATAATTAAAAGTTATAAAAAAATAATATTAAAATAATTTACATTTAAATGAATAAAATAAAATCTTATTTAAGTATATTTTATATTATAAATTAAGAATACCATACAAATTGAAATAAAAGATAGATATTAGTAAGAATACCATACAATATTTTATATTAGCATCCATTTATACTCACCAACTCTTATGAACAAGTGGAAAGCAACATCGGTCTGTAGGACATCATTAAATATTAGAAATAATCATGCAAAAATAAAATTTTGTAATGACCATCACATGTTAAAAATCAATAAAATATATAAAATGGGAAGAAAATAGACTAATTATATCCTCTAACGAAAATTATATTTTGAAGTGCTCCAAACTAGAGTGCATAAAATAAAGAAAACATTGCAACTTGATAAATTTTAGAATATATTTCATATTAAATAATAGAGATTATTTTTCTAAAAGTTTCACACGATCTGTATTTTTATCGATAATAAGATTTAAAATTTTTTACTAGATTCAACAAATTTCTTTGTGGAGAGTTATTTGATTCTCTTTGCTTTTGCTGGTAGGAATGTTGATTGGGGCAATAATCATACCTATTTCCGTTTTGAAATACTTATTGCATCAGATATTTATTTATTACGATTTATTATTCAAACTTATTTTAAATATTGCATTTAATATATGAATATAAATAGCAAAATGTGATCTTATTTTAATCGTCCAATGGCATCCTTTTTTCACAAATATAATCAAAACATTACATCAGGTTAAACAAAGGGTTCCCTTTAGGTGCGACATCATTACATAAGTGTTCTTATGTGATCAAGATCAACGTTGTAGATTTAAGTGGTGCGTGCTTGAGTATGATTTCAATTATTTATCTTTACATCGATATATTTGTCAATTAGTTATCTAATCAACAGAAACTACTTACTCTCCTTCAATACCTTTTTGTTTATCCAATTTTTAAAAATTTAATTTCGATTTTTGAAATATATATTATATTCATGTGAGATCTTGCTAGATTCATCTTAATGCAATGAATTTTAATATATACTTTTTACAATTTATTATTATGCGAAATAAGAGATATCGAGACTCAAATTTACTTTAAAATACGTTTAAAAAATAAAATGGACAGACAAAAAGTGACGGAGGGTGTATTATTATTATTATTATTATTATTATTATTATTATTATTATTATAAATTGCATTCCATCTCATAGAAAAAGACTTTACAAGAAATTAGTGGGAGTCGAGCAACAAGTTGAGCACCCACACCTTTTTTAATACAAAAATCTCTAGTCTGTGGAAAATGTATGCCCTAGATTTGGTGATACCTGAGTTGCTCATAGCAACCGATGTAATCCTTAATAGCAGGTCAAGGGCGTCTTCACCTAGCTTTCTAAAGGTGGAGAAAGCAAAAGAGATGAATTTGCAACCGTTCTCCTCGCACTTAGCAGTGTATTTCTTCCTTTTTTTTCTACAACATTGGCTAAAGAGACACTAGGAGCCCATGATCGAGGAGACTCCTGAGCCAGCAAAGGGTGAACCTCTAGTTACATCTACACAAGCATCTTTAATCCGAAGCCAATAAAAACGTAGGAGATCTGTTGGCCTAAGATCGTTCTTCGCATCGAAGAGAACCCCATTGGCGCCTCCTTACGGATTGAGATCCCAGCTTCGCAACAGATATCTACAAGCATGTCCCGAACCAAATAATGTCGAAACTTTACACCGACATCACTTGAGGAATGGACTGTGACACTGCGTGATCCCCCCATATATCCATTCTAAAAGAGTTATAGCTCGGGCAAAGACTACTTTTGGCGAATAAGGAAATGGTGAGCCGATATCATAAAACAGAGAGATACTGTTAGGGATTCATTTTTTGTCCCAAGCCATCGATGGGAATTGTTAGCAAAAAATCTTGTGCATGTGGTTCCTGGGTAGAACTAAGGATAGAAATTTTTCTTGGGGTGAGCATGTAGCTAGACACAATGTTGTTCTCAACAACATTAAAATAGGCCCTTACCAACTTTGTCATCATATGAGGGGCTGTGGATTCATCATTGAGAGAAGAAGTGTTGCTGTCACCACGAACACGGAAGACACCAAAAAGCCTACATATTATTATTATTATTATTATTATTATTATTATTATTATTAGTATTATTATTATTATTATTATTATTATTATTATTATTATTATTATTATTATAAAAAACAGGCAAACAACAACTCTTGTACAAGTACATATTATTAGCCTATTTTTCTACTTGATCACTTTAAGATTGTAATCGATCACTTTAAAATGATAAGTGTACATTGAATCCGTTTAATGGAAATGGATCTCAGTGTGATACTGTCTTATTTGAGAATTTCTGTATTATAAAATTAATAATGTCTTTTATGAAGTACATGAAATCGTCAATATATCTAGTATATAAACAACATTAATATAGAGTGTAAGAAAACATTAATATAACAAGTTTGCT
Source organism: Amaranthus tricolor (assembly GCF_026212465.1). Classification (NCBI taxonomy): domain Eukaryota; kingdom Viridiplantae; phylum Streptophyta; class Magnoliopsida; order Caryophyllales; family Amaranthaceae; genus Amaranthus; species Amaranthus tricolor. Next base: position 1,713,328 of record NC_080057.1, on the reverse strand, counting down.
GAACGCAATTAGTTGTTTGGTAAATGATTTTTTAGCTGGTTTTTTATTGTCATTTTGGCTTTTTACTTTTAACTTTTGGTTTTCTAGCCGATCAAAAAGTCAAAAAAGTGTTAAACAAATGGTTGTTTAACCAGTTGAAAATTCCAATTTGTCCATTTTTCTCTAATAAATATTTAACAATCAAACCTAATTTTACCAAAAAAAAAATCTCCCTAAATAATTGATTTATCTAATTAGCTTAATAAACCTACAAATTGAGCTGGTCAAAAAAATCAATGGAAAAAGTCAACAGCCGGCATCAATGTGCCATAATGTGTAATCATCATATCATATATATATTATAATCTAGGAAATTTTGTGGCACGTGGCATTCACATACATCACAATTTGTGGCTCAAATTAATACCATTTTTATTTTCTCTTTTTTGTATTGAAGCTCTTAAATATCAATTAAATTTAATTATATTGAAACACTTAGTCTTCATTAATTTAATTCATCTTTCTCTGTATAAACATACATATGCTAGAAGGTAAAACTCTTGGTCTTCTTAATTTAATTATATTGAAGATGAAAAGACAAACCCATTAAGATAAACAAGAGATACATATGAGTTTTAAGAGTTGATTTTATTAATTATTTCAATTAACATGAAAATTGAGATAAAACAAGAGATACATATGAGTTTTTGTTTCGTTACTATGTGAATATGCAATTTTAGCTTAGAAATTTTAGAGGTATAGATGTAGGATAAAATAAAATTTATAAATTGAGATCAAAATTTGAAGAGTTGAGTGGAGATGAAATGGAAGTTAAGAGAGAGAAGATATTGATGAAGATGATGTTTAATTTGTTTTCATGTTGACATGTTGTGTAGTTATGAATGTCATAATAATCAATTATATGTTGTTATGATGATGATCAAGTTTAGTAAGCATACTAGATAGTGCCCGGGCGATGCACAGTTTTATTCAAATTTTTTACATATTTGTATAAACTAAGATTTTATAGTCATTTAATAAATAAAATTGAAAAGATTTTATAAATAATTGAAAAAAAAAGAAATAAAATATACGGTTTTCTAATACATTAAATAATATAAGTATATAACCTAAAAAATAAAAAAATCAATCAATATGGATAATATTATAGTCATAATTACAAAGTAGTGAAGTCAAATAAATAAATATTAGTCATAGTAACAATGACATCATTATTGAGTTTTGGAGGCAAAAATTTTGTTGAGGTTGTGACACATAAGCAATTTAAAAAACTGATGATGTCATTCGTGTTTTGTTTAAGTAATAGTTATAGATTATAGATGAGTAAGGTTTGTTTTAAGTATCACTCAAGGGTTAGTAAATATTTTTGATTAAAAATATTAATATTAGGGTGTTTGATAAACTTAACATAATTGAAGATATTTTATATTATAATTAGTTGATATTTTTTTTGATTATGTTAAAACTTTATAGATATAACTGTTCAAAATAATATTCGTATTAATTTAACAATAATGTCTAAATTAATATTATATATTTTTTATAAAATAATTCTATAATCACGTGCATAGCACCAGTAAATATAGATTTAGTGTATAATAACAATCGTGCAACAGTTTTCAATTGTCTCTTCAATAAGTTACACTTTTCGCTCTTCACTCTACTATCTCATACTCACTAAATGTAAAATTAGTACACAATATTTTAATGTGCACTAAATCTAATTAATAATACTTCTCTAATTCACATTAATTGTCCCATTTAGTTTTTTGACACTATTCATTGATCACTCTTAATTTGTTTTTTATTCTTAATCTAAACATCAAAATATAGTAAAAAAAAATCTTATTTGATTTGTCACGATATAAATTTTATCAATATCAAACTTTTAAAATTTTAAATTATACACAATTAGAAATTTAGGATTAAATTAACATATTTGGATAATGTAAACCAACTGAAGTTAATCGGTACAAAAATAATTGTTTATTGCGGAGTAGTATTTAGACAATATGTTGAAAGCCAAATTTACACTCAAAAAGGATTGCTAAGTGAGAATTGTAGGAGTAGTAGGTGAAGACCAATAATAATATAAATGAGCCAAATCTCTCTGTCTTCCTTCGCCCTCATCTCTCCTTCTCTTTCATTTATTTCTACTGCCTCTTTTTCTCACTACTCTTTCTCACTCCTTCGTTATACAGTTTGTGCTAGGTACCCTTTTGTTCACTGCCTCTCATACTATTCATAAATTGGGTGCTTTTTTCAAAGAAATTGAAATTGAAAATGAATGAACATACATACATTTTTGTTTAAAAGTTGTGTAATTTCAGACCTTCACTAATTAACTTTGATGGGTTTATGCTATAATTTAATGGGTTGATGACAAATTAGTATATATGCCTTTTATGATCTGATTTGTTAAACACTATAAATTTTGATCGAATAGTTGTGTTTGGTGGATTTCATAGCTGCTCCTGGTTACGTTTTTATCTTAAAAGTTGGTTAATTTGAGATTTTGATTTAGTAAATTTGATGGGTTTACGTTAAAATTTAATGGGTTTGTGTCAAACATTTAGTTTTTTTTATAAACTCTCTTTAATAGTTAAATGAGTTGTGGGTTTTTTTACGAATTAAATTGGATTGATTTCGACAAGTTCCAACCTGTTGGAATTAGTAGTTGATCAGGTGGTTTTGGTTAAAGTTGAAACTTACATCATATGCTTGAATCTCTATTTCTTATAGCCTTTGTAGAAACGTTACCTATGTAGTGTGAATTTGAATGTTTGATATATACTACTACATGATTATATTCAAGTCTCAAGCTTTTGAAATCAAAAGTAGAATAAGATACTAGATTTTATAGTTCTAAGATTAACCCAGGCACTATGTTGGTTTTGTTTGGTTTGATAAGCTTTCTAGAAAGTGAAAATTTGATTCAATTTGGATTGAATTTGACTTTTTATTTCTCTATATAGTACAAGAACAATGGCCTCACACATTGTTGGGTACCCGCGTATGGGACCTAAGAGAGAGTTGAAGTTTGCCTTGGAATCCTTTTGGGATGGGAAAATCAATGAAGTGGAATTGCAAAATGTTGCCCATAGTTTAAGGACATCTATTTGGAAACAAATGGCTGATGCTGGGATTAAGTATATTCCTAGCAACACCTTTTCATACTATGATCAAGTGTTGGACACCACTGCAATGCTTGGTGCTGTTCCTCCAAGATATGGATGGAATGGTGGAGAGATTGGATTCAATGTTTATTTCTCGATGGCTAGGGGTAATGCCACTGTCCCTGCAATGGAGATGACCAAATGGTTTGACACCAATTAGTAAGTGATCTCGATAGCTGCTTGTTTTTTAAACAATGTTTGTCCTGGTGCTTAATACTTCATGTTTATATTGATTGGTTTGTTCCTGCAGTCACTACATTGTCCCAGAGTTGGGTCCTGACATGAAGTTTTCATACGCCTCACACAAGGCCGTGGATGAATATAAGGAGGCGAAGGCTGTAAGTTCCTTAGTCTCTTAGATGGTTGTGTTAACTTATTTTGTTACTTCTTACTTGTTTAGTGACAAGGTTTTGTAAGATAATTGTGTTAGTTTGGACTTGTTGTCATCACTAGCTATTTGAACAGACTTGCAAACTCATAATGGTAGAAAGTCTAAAACCTTTAAATCTATACAAAGGTTTCATGTTTGTTTCTCTCTAATAGGTGTTTAAGGCAACGGGGTGTTGAATATTTGAGTATCCAACATGGTGTTTGAGGGAACCTTTTTAGTGTTAGTTTAGCTGGCTAGACTTATTGTCAATGTCAGAAAATAATCAGAGAAACATGAGGTGCATACCCTTCATAAGCCAAGGAGATACCATCCCAAAACCATATGGCAATGGGAGGAAGGGCTCCAATGACTTATAAAGTATGCACGCCTTATTTAATTCATCAAAGTAGAATAAACATCCCAACAGTTAGAGTGTTGAATATTTGAGTATCCAACATATGTGTTTGAGGCAACCAGGTGGGATGAGAAGTTTTGTGTAATGTAGGTTAGAACTACAAAATCATAAAAAAATTAAGTTCCGTTTGGGGATTTAGGGATCATAATTTCAGAGTTATGGAACACTGACGGAATTAGGCATATAGTCATTAATTGTTGTATAGAATCATGCGGCATTGTCCAAGGTTAATGTAAATTCATAGGGTTTTGTTCGCTATCTTTTTGTAGCTTGGAGTTGAAACTGTACCAGTGCTTGTCGGTCCAGTGTCTTACCTGTTGTCATCAAAGCCAGCCAAGGGAATTGAGAAGTCCTATCCTATGCTTTCCCTGCTTGATAAAATTCTTCCTGTCTACAAGTAAGGATTTGTAAAAAAATCCACCCTTTGTTCTATTTTACCGTGTTTGTCGTCCATAAGCTAATGCTAGTTACCGCATTGATATAGGGAAGTGATATCTGAACTTAAGGCTGCCGGTGCATCCTGGATTCAGTTTGACGAACCGAAACTCGTTCTGGACCTTGATGCTCATCAATTGCAAGCCTTCACGCAAGCCTATTCAGAGCTAGAGTCTTCTTTTTCTGGTGTGAATGTTCTTATCGAAACCTACTTTGCTGATATTCCAGCAGAGGCATATAAAACCCTCACTGCATTGAAGGGTGTAACTGCTTTTGGGTTTGATCTTGTTCGTGGCACAAAGACACTTGATTTGGTGAAGGCTGAATTTCCTTCTGGCAAGTATCTATTCGCTGGGGTAGTGGATGGGAGAAACATTTGGGCTAATGACCTTGCAGCTTCTCTTAGTCGCTTACAGGCTCTTGAGAGCATTGTAGGAAAAGGTATACATCATAATGAACTTTTACTGGGTTCTGTTCATTTGTGTGCTTAAAGCCTATTAATGCTTATTTGTTTTGTGCCACAGACAAGCTTGTTGTGTCTACTTCCTGTTCTCTTCTTCACACTGCTGTTGATTTGGTGAATGAGACCAAGTTGGACTCAGAGCTCAAGTCATGGCTTGCCTTTGCCGCTCAGAAGATTGTTGAAGTGAATGCCTTGGCTAAGGCATTGTCTGGTGAGAAAGATGAGGTATACATCATAATGAGCTTTTAACGGGTTCTATTCTTCGCTTCTCGTTGTTTAACTATGATCAACCAAAAAGTGGCAGCAAATTTTACTTTGTCGTTCTCTGCGGTGGCTTCTTTTTCGGGAACAATCTATTTAAAGGCAATAGTATAGCATATTTCTTTGTTTCTTGTTGTTTTACTATGATCAACCAAAAAGTGGCAGCAAATTTCACTTTGTCGTTCTCTGCGGTGGCTTCTTTTTCGGGAACAATCTATTCAAAGGCAATAGTATAGCATATTGATCTCATGTGGCTGATCATCGGGATTGTTTTTGTTCGTACTGTTCTCTGTTAAGTGTATTGTTTGAAGCCTGATTCTTTATTACCCCCATTGTAGGCCTTTTTCTCAGTAAATGCTAGTGCACAAGCTTCTAGAAAGTCTTCTCCTAGAGTGACAAATGAGGCCGTTCAGAAGGCGGTAAGTTATCCTCTATTTATCTTCCATTTCTGTTTTAGGTCTTATGGCTGTCATGTTGATCTCTTGCTTTGCTGCATAGGCTGCTGCCTTGAGGGGATCAGATCATCGCCGTGCCACAGATGTTAGTGCAAGATTGGAGGCTCAACAGAACAAGTTAAAACTTCCACTCCTACCTACCACCACAATTGGTTCTTTCCCTCAAACCATGGATCTCAGAAGAGTTCGCCGTGAATTCAAGGCTAACAAGTGAGTCGCTATTTTTTAAAAAGCAAGAAATGAAGTCAACTTAACTGGGTTCGTATTTCTGACTGTTCTTCCCATAATGTGTTAGGATCTCCGAGGAAGATTATGTCAAGGCTATTAAGCAAGAGATTAAGAATGTAGTCGATCTTCAAGAGGAGCTTGACATAGATGTATTGGTCCACGGAGAGCCAGAAGTGAGCTCATCTCAAACTTTATATCCCATGCTGTTTTCTTCTGTAAACACTTGATTCTATTTTCTGATAATTTGTTTGCTGCGATATAGAGGAATGATATGGTTGAGTATTTTGGGGAACAACTATCTGGTTTTGCCTTCACTGTTAATGGGTGGGTCCAATCTTATGGGTCTCGTTGTGTCAAGCCTCCCATCATCTACGGGGATGTGAGTCGCCCAAAGCCAATGACTGTCTTCTGGTCAACAATGGCTCAGAGCATGACGAAACGGCCCATGAAGGGAATGCTTACTGGCCCAGTTACAATTTTGAACTGGTCTTTCGTCCGAAACGATCAACCTAGGTAACAACGCCTTTTAGATGCTATGATCAAGCTGCTTTACTCATAGACCTGTCTTTGGGCTGAGTGCTCATATCATTTTTTCTCTTTTTTATTTGACATCTCTCCTTTCCGGTTTTCCAGATTTGAGACTTGCTACCAGATTGCTTTGGCCATTAAGGATGAGGTCGAGGATCTTGAGAAGGCCGGAATCACTGTCATTCAGATTGATGAAGCTGCATTGAGAGAGGGTTTGCCTTTGAGAAAGTCTGAGCAGCCGTTCTACTTGGATTGGGCTGTCCACTCGTTCAGGATAACGAACGTTGGGGTTCAAGACACAACTCAGGTTCTCATTCTTTACTCCGAGTAAATCAACGACTCTTTTTTTTTTTTCATTCGACAACTTATCTGAAATTCTCTTTGTATTTTTTTGCAGATTCACACTCACATGTGCTACTCCAACTTCAACGATATCATCCACTCAATCATTAACATGGATGCTGACGTGATCACCATTGAGAACTCGAGGTCAGATGAAAAACTCCTTTCGGTGTTTCGTGAGGGTGTTAAATATGGTGCTGGCATCGGCCCAGGTGTTTATGACATTCACTCTCCAAGAATCCCATCTACAGAAGAAATTGTGGACCGTGTCATCAAAATGCTTGCTGTCCTTGAATCTCATATCCTTTGGGTTAATCCTGACTGCGGTCTGAAGACACGAAAGTATGCTGAAGTCAAGCCAGCCCTTAGCAACATGGTTGCTGCTGCCAAGGCTGTTCGTGCCCAACTAGCCAGCTCCAAGTGAGTCAATGTCGTCCCAAAAACTGATCGAGAAAAATAAAGTGAGCTGAAGAAAAGCAAGTTTTCTGTCAATTAATCCTATTTGACTTTTTCTTGATGTGTCAAAGTTTTCCTTGCATAATTTTCAGACAAGGGCACCTGTAGAGCCCTTCACATTTACAGGAATGAATGAATTAATATTCAAGTATTCTAGTTGTATCAAATTCTGTTGCTTCTTGTTCTTATTTCTTGTTTATTGATCTAACTAAAATAACGGTTACTACCAACTTAACCCTTACCTTTATTCCTGTCCAAAACAAATAGTTTAGCTTCATAACTGGGCGCAACAAATTGTTTATAGATTGATAGATCGAAGCATATCATAGTTCTTTTGAGCGAGAAATACTGAGTATGATGATGATGATAGACTGATGTACGAGTAATTAAATCATATGCCCACCATGATCCTTACTTCCACCGAGATTGCTACGTTTTGCGGGCAAATTCAGTGGGCAATGGGAAGGTGCTGAAGGAGTCTAATGAGATGATGCACCAGAGATTGTTATGGTAAAAGAAAGATGATGCCAATGAAGGCTTCTGATCATAGATTGTGTTTTCAGGAAGATGAGATGAGCATCTTGCAAAGTTTACTATCCTTGGAGTCAAATTACTTGAGATTACATTTACTGTTGGTGTTTTGATAACAGTAAATACAGAAATCCTTTTTTGCTTTCAGAATGGATTATTCCAATGCTTTCATGAACAAAAAAGTTCATATCTTCTGACGTCTCTAGAATATGTTATTATTTAGTCACATTCACATAAGGAACCACACATTATATTTTTTAGTTTGCCTGATGCTACGATTAAACCCTTCAAAGATATTAAATTAAATTAATACATAAATATCAAAAGAAAAAGAATAGATAATATTAAATTAATGTTTAGTCTAAATTAATAAAATTTTTGACTTGTAAATGGGAAAATGAATATGATTTGTAGGTAATTGTAGTTCCAACGTCATTAATTTGTTCTGGTCAAATGCTTATTGAATTTGAAAGTTTTGTGTTGTGAAGTGTGTTCAGTACAAGAATATGACATGCATTAGTAGTTGAATATTTATTTAATTTTTAGTTTGGCAGAAGATGATCTTGCAGCTGAGGTTGTGAATCTTCGTAGTTACGAATTTTTGTTGTTTCTGAAATCTATACATTCAGTTGCAGTATGCTTCAACTACGGTTGAAAGAATTAAATATCGTTTGCTTTTAAAAAACTTGCTAGTCATTCGAACCCAACTATGAAGTCCGACTCAAATGTATAAAGATCAGAATATGATGTCGCATCCTTTTATTCAGCACTTTGCAATCTGTTTGTGATGCGAAATCATGGAGGTTTTTGAATGCATTTTGAGAATCACAAAATTGGCTATTTACATTTAAAAACTTGCATCCAACACAACAAAATCAATCGTGAAACCGGACTTTACAACTTATGCAAGATAACAGTTACTAAATTTCACTTTAGCCTCAAATTTAAAGATTATAAATATAGAGAAACAAATTCCTACCATCTTCAATGGTTGCATACTTGAAATGTCAAGCATGTTGCATCCAACGGTAACTCAACTTCACATGCAACCAGACAGGGAACGAGCAAGAATGACATTGAGCCACGGTTATAAATTCCCAGAATGGTTGTGATCTGTTTAGTATCTCGGGACTTTCTAATCATTCGTCTACGAAGAGCTTTAAGATTACCAAAATCATGCATAGTACTCGTTGTAATTCAAGCAGGTCCAAAACCGAGGAAGACCAAACTCTCCGTGCTTGGGAGACTTGACATAAGAAAAATGCAGTTCTTTCAAATTTTTGTCCAATTTTTTCTTTATCGAAAGAACCTACAAATTAAATACAGAACTGATCAGTTGTGTTACTTTTTCAAATAAAAATCCTAAGATATTCCAGAGAACACGGACAACAATCAATTATCATTTTTCTGTCACTTTGCAAAATCTAAGAGTTTCAATTGAAAAAACATTTAAAGGAAGACAAGTGCACGATAGTTCCTTTTTCCTTCATTTTCTATTTTCCGAAAAGAAAGGACTAGAAGAAACAAGAAAACTAGTCAGCTAATTACACATGCAGGCCAGCTCTGTAAGTATTACCTGAGACATATTGATTTGTAACATACGGTCAATCGTACACTGGTTGTCAGATCCAACGTCTCCCAATCCTTTGACAAAGCAGGATCGAAAATCCAGAGCACATTGCAAAATTGCCTCGATATTGTTTGCTATAGACCGAGTTTCATCAGAAAGGAAGCATCTGAAAATAAGAAGAAAAATGTACTAAAAAGTCAAAAGAATTGCAAAACAGTGGCAATAAGCTGTCGTACAGCCTAGATTGCAGCAGAACATCAAGAACCTTGAAAACTATTTGCCCATGGAAAATGCAAATAATTATTATTTTTGGTTTGGTTTGATGGAGAACTTTTGGAGAAAATTGACATGTTTGGTGATTGAAAAATGGAAGAAATTTGGTTTCCTTCCGATTTTGGAGGAAAATTTGTGCAAAGGAAAACACTTTTCCACCCTACCTTTCAATTTTTAATACTCTTACCAAACCAAACGGAAAATCGAGAGAACGATATTCTGGAAAAACGTTTTTCCCCAAAAACCAAATACCCCCCATGTAAATAGCAGCGGAAACTTCTATTCCTCAAAAGGAAAAAGGATGGGCTTCTAATCATGAAGTTTAGGCCTGTTCCAACAATTGTTAATTTTTTTTTATAGGTAAGATAAGTGGACCCAAGCTAGACGTCTAGAGCTCAACCCTCAAGATTTCCTTTTCTACTTTTAGCGGATGCAGTACTTTAAAATGGGGGAAAGGGAAACCTCACTCCCAAACACCCGCAGTCAGAAAGATTCAAACCTAGGACCACCTAGGCACCAAGTCCCAAGCTGAGCTTGGCTCTTTAAGTTCTAGCTAGTTGGAATTTTGCCTCTTCAAAAATAAAACAGTGAAAGGAACAATGTCAATTTGTCATGATAAACCAACAAGCAACAACTAAGGACAGAAACTCAACAGTGAAGGTATTTTGGAAAATCCAAGCCACCTAGGAAGTGTAACATGATTCGCCAGATTATTTGTATTTCGAATTTGCAATTCGCTCAAAATGGCCAAAAAATAGCCCATAATCAACCATAATTTGCTTTATTCGATTTGCAATTCGTAAGGAGATTAACGAATCGTGTGACACCACACCTAGAGAATAAGTTTTGTTCGGCATCCTAAGAAAGTATATGTGAACATTATTTCTGAATGGAAGGAGCATGTTTTCTGTCATGAGACAGCGGAGCAAAAAAGAAATAAAATTCTATGGAGATTGACATTTGGAAGTCAATGACTTAAAGTAGAGGGAAACTAATAGTAGCTTCAAGCACCTGTCAAAGATTACTTTTCTAAAAATATTTTATACATACTACTTTTTCTAATCAATTTCGGCAGCAAAACAGGACAAAGGGTAGATTTTAGGAAACACTAATAAAGGTCCAAATCTAAGAGCTCAATTCATCCATTATTGTATCATTGCTTACATCTTGTTCTGCTAAACATTACTTCATCCAAACCAGAAATTGTCTAACTTGACATTCGGTGACATCAAAAACGTTTATTTGACTTCCAGAACTATCGGTCCTCATTTTCCACTTGCTTTCTACAACATCAATTGATTTCAACAAGAGGCTTATACAAGACAATAAGATGGTGTACTCTAGAAAGCATCCTACAGCAAAATGGAATAATGAAAATCCTCAAAAGAATTGAAGGAATATAACTTTAGGTGACGTTATTAGGAGATTTACGATGAAGATGTGAGTCAGTACAGGTATGAATAAAGAACTGGATCACCTTCAAAATGGATATCCAGTTTGGCACTTTAATAAATAAAGTACTATGTCTAAACTACAAGTACAGAATATTTGCTTACCTGTGCAATGAATCTTCCAGGTAAGCCATATGAACTGATTCTAAATCCATCATATCTTTGACCTGCAATACATAATCCAGACATGAGACAGATCACAGACAATCAGAATAACAGAATTTTATGAAGTGAACGGAGAAAGCATACAAAGGAAGCAACATTAAGGAGATGAAAATTGAATGTACAACCAAGAAAACCAGTGTCTAAATCATCAATCATCAATTTTTTTAAAAAAATTGTTATCTTTTGTCCGAACAAGTAAAATCGATTATAACAAAGTACATAGTATTTTAAAATTGCTCATCAAAGCAGGCCGTTGAGCACAGATGACTGGCAGACATTATTCATATAACCTATTGCTTTTTAGATATTCTGCTTCCGTTTGCTTCATTGAAATGGAGAAAAAATGCATACTAGTTCAGTAACTCTGGTTGGTGTTCTTAAATAATACTTTCACTGCGCACAAAACAAAGAAAAGAAGCTTTCCTATACCCTTTTTTATCCACCCCCGGCGCACTCAAAAGGAAAATCCGATGGGGACGTGGAATAGGCAAAGAAAACAAAGGCAAAGTGAAACAAAGAGGTATGGATAATAAAAGTCACAGACAGACAAAAACAAGGTAGACGTGTAGCATTGACTTGAACCTTATGCTTAAGGGAGAAGCAATATCTGCACCAGGATACATCCGATAACTGTGATAACACATATTGCTGCAACGTGGATACAAAATGATTAACCCGGTGCCTGAAACACAAGAGCAAACAGAAGGTCATGATTATGTGAAGTCAGTTCTGAAGATACACTGCATTCATCACCAGATGTTACTTTTGACTATACTGTGAAGAATTATACTCGAGAATTAGGATAAGTTATATTTATTGCAAGCTGAACAAACAATGAATATTGGTCATCAGCATGCCAAAAGATGGAGAATTATACTCAGGAATTAGGATAAGTTACATAACATGGTTCAATAAAGTAACTCTCTTTGTCCATATGGAATAGCACCATTTGACTCAAATATGTGAGCTTTGAGTCAAATGGTGCTATTCCAGAGGGACTGGAGAGTATAAGTAAAAGAAATGTCCGCCCATCTCTCCTTTTATAAGACATGCAAAAAAGAACCTTAAGGTAAAGCTAAACTCAGCATATGTACATCATGGTCACTTGGACAGATAATTAGTGAATTTTCAAAAAAAACAATAATCCAGGGATATACTTAAATACCATAAATCCATAATTGAACACCCCTAATCACAACTCATCGTAAGTAACTCGCATAAGAAATATACAGATCACAGAATCAACAAGCAATAGTGTCTATTTCTTACAAAATAAGTAAGATCTACCAAGTTTTCTAAGGAAGCAGATTACATGAAAAACATCTTAGTACTGCTGCAACAAGCATTTCAGTCACTTCCCAAACATGAGACACCCTAGATTTAACATATTGGCCCAACAGAGATAACCCCTTGTACAAACGTATAAAAAATTTGAAAAAGAGGGAAGCGGACAAAGTGATTGATTTGACACACCCCACATAAAATCAAACTCAGTGATAATTGGCAGTGGGCACTAATTATGCTGATGTATCAAGACTACGTACTCACAACCATATCACACCAACAGAAAGAACCTACATAAGGATACTAAGTCTACTGAATCAGATAACATTTTTCTGAGGAAACGCCTTCAGACCCATTTTTAGGACTATAAAACCACTAATTAATAGTCAGGAAGGCCAACACAAAAAAAGGCTAACATAAGAAGTTCTACACAACATTTAACTAATAAAGATACCTCAATTTTATAATGCAATTAAAATTGGTCCTTGCCAACTGATGTTGTTCACTAGTCTCGCTGATTAGAAGCTTAAAATCCTGCAAAATGAATCAATAAATATAAAGCTATCAAATTAGAGTGCATTTTTCAAGTAATTAGATCATCACATAAAACAAACAAGAAATCTGATAAACCACCAAATATGAAACGTCATTTTTATGCCAATTATCATATCCTAAGACCTAAACATTAAAAATAATGTCAACAACTATATGTCCATAAATAATAAGCATCCTGTAGTCATAAACAAGAAAACCAGATAAATACCCTAAAAGCTCAAAAGTAAGAGCCAACAAGAAATGGAAACATTAGGTCAAATGTCATGATCTGATGCTTCAGAGGGAAACATTTTTAAATTTTAGTGATAATTAGTTTGGAAGGGGGAAGTAGCCAACAGCATGATGATTGGATTTTTGACTTCATGACATCATGGAATCCGTAAACAAAAAAGAAATTCTTTTACAAAAACACGTAGCCTCGTCCACCTTTAAATCACCTTATATCAGAAGGTCAATAAATTTATACCTTCAGGGAACACCACACATCAGCCAAAGACAAAACTGCAAGCTTTAGCTGTATGAGATATGTGAAAATATCAGCATATATTTTCAACGCACTAGGGTTCAACACAATCGTAACCGGCCAATCCACTCTGTAGCCTAGCCCAATAAAATCAAATGAATGCAGTCCTGCAAATATCAGCCACCGATGAGAAATGCAGATTCAATAAAACACTGAGGAAAAGGCACAAGGCCAAAGAATTGACAAATGAAAGAATTACCCAGTGCAGTAGCTGAAAAAGGAGTTTTATTTGGGTTTTTCACATAAACATATAACCGATCCTTATTGCGGTCTCTCTCACATGAGGACCTTTGAATAGATGATTCAAGTAGCCCTTGAATTTCAGGAATCTTTTGATCAACCTCCGTAAAATACAATCTCTGCTTTACATGGAATACATAATTTATTAATATATAAGATGCTGGCACAAAATAAGCAAAGCTTGGAGAGATTTTTTGACTTTAAAAGGAAATAAGAACGCAAGACATACATGATGCCAAAGAGATGTAACAAACAAATCTGCCCAGTCTGCTATTTCCATAAAATGGTATCGTCGCAGAGCATGAAAATGCTCATGCAGATCAAAACCTTCTTGCAGCAACTTGATACTCAATCTGCTAACATAGATATATCTGGCATTGTCAAGGAAAAACCCATCTTGTACGAAGATTTCTATGTTACACTAAAATTGAAATATTTTATTCTTATTTTGTCCTTGTGAACAGTGCGTACAGAAAAAGAAATTCAAATATTTAATTTGATTTAAGAAAAATAAATGAGAATGAGACAATAAGAATCTTTCCGAAACTAAATTATAGGGATACTGGAACATAATCTCCTGAATCAAACATTTGTCAATGATAAAATCAAGCGGCATCTCAAACATAGCCTCCTTGACATGCTCATGTTCCCTATTAATACCATTGTCACCTTTGAGAGAGCCACGGAGCAAGACTTGCCAACTGCTCCCTCCATACACATGATCCGAACAAACATCTTTGTGGTTCTGTAAGTTCAAAGAAGCACCACAATGGTCCAACTGATTCTTATCTGATTGAACATCCTCTAATTTCTGTTTCCTTCCATAGCCATCCATATAGCTAGCAGCTGAAGTTTCAAAATTATTAGTGAGAACATCTTCATGTGCATCTGCAAGCCTTTGGTTAACAGATAACCTTTCATAAATCTTAAAAGGGTCGGCAGTTGACAAAAAGTCAAAGCTAGGGAAATCTTTGCTAATTTTGAAAGAGTGCACTCTAGGTTTGTGTACATCATGAAGGAAACCATTTTTTGTCAACATGGGATTCACACTGAGAATATTGGTCGAGTATTTGGCATTCCACGATTGGATAAGATATGAGCTTGATGCAGGATATTCATGCCTCTGGAAAACATCATGCTTCAATACAGTCTTAGGTGTAGATTTCTCAGTAATACTTGGCATTCCCACATTCTCATCACTGCCACTATTTCCAAAATTAATGTGCTCTCCGTACCCTGTGTCAATGCTTATAGGATTCTCATAAAGAGCTCCTACAGACCATCCCAGAGAGGTCGTTTCACTAGAATACTGAGTATCAGATACCTGAGATCTCAAGAGCTCCACTAGCTCTGTGCATGAAGCATCGTGTTTCCCAATGATAATGTCCCCACAGCAAGGATCCATGACATCATTTTGCACAGCGGATTGTAGCTTAGCTTGAGGAACTTCCGGCGAAGCTTCTCCAGATGAGAGGCTAGAGAAGCACAAAGAAGATAAACAATTAGGTTTGGACCTTGCCGAACAATCATGAAGGTCGAGTGATTCCGCAGCATCATCTTGCTCATCTGAACCATCTCTTGAAGAACATTCAGAAGACTCCAGGGGATCCAGTGCATAAGCAAAATCCTCCTCCATGCTAGAGACCTCTGAATCCCTGCATTGAAAAAGTTATAATATTTGGGGTGATCCAGAGTGGCTATTTGGGGAAAGAATCGACAAAATTAACATCACCCAAATGAAAATGATACGAAAACATAATTTATTAAAAAAAAAACTGTGATTGATTTAACTAACTATACTTTGTCCTTCAAAAAAGATTGAGCATGCCAACATAAGGATTTCCGGCTCAACTATAGAGCAAACTGAGGGCTGTCTACTTTACAGGAATTAGAATTATAGCTTGAAAGGGGGATAGAGAAAAATTTTTCAGTGAAATTCCATGATAATATGAAACACAAGAGCTCTGCACAGATGCCAGAACAACAAAATGCACACATGCAAACTTGTCTGTCTTTGGAAGAGAAATGTAAAGGATAAGTGGTAAGAGCTAAGAGCAGGAGAATACTGGTTCAACTCTCTTTTATCTGCATCTGAAATTAAATCCTGTGTCTCATCAATTGTTGAAAAATTCTGAGTGTCCATGTTTACTCCTGAATAACTGGTAGAAAGTGCAGCAGCATCATACAAAACTACCTGCTAAAAAAATTAATAGAAGCTTAGCAAGAAATAAGAATGAATACACTTTGAGATAAAGTGATAAACTCCTATGCAACAAAAAAAAGGTCTTATGGAAAACACTACCATGAAATATGTGAACCAACAAGTATAATGGCAACTAAGTGGTGCAAAGTATTCAAGCAAATGTCACAGCACATAAGGTGTTGTGACTTGAGAATTCCACTAATTATATCACTTTTAACTTCCCTAGGTGAAAACTCAGTCAAATATGTGATCAAATAGGTAAAATGGAAGTTAAGTGGTGCAAACTATTCAGGAAAATATCACATTATATAAGGTGCTGTAAATTATGAGTTCCCCCAAATAAATCATTTTTTACTTCCCTAAGATAAAAACAGCTTAATCAATTGCAGAATCATTACTGATATTGCATCAACATTTCTCAAAGCCAACTTACACTTTTATGGCATTAATATCACATTTTTATGGCATTCAAGCAAATGTCACAGAACATAAGGTGCTGTGACTTGAGAGTTTTGCTAAATTTATCACTTTTAACTTCTCTAGGTGAAAACAATTTAATCAAATATGAGATCAAATAGGTAAAAGGGCAGTTAAATGGTGCAAACTATCAAGGCAAATATTACATTATATAAGGTGTTATAACTTATGAGTTCCCCCAAATATTCAATTGTAGCTTCCCTAAGATAAAAACAGCTTAATCAATTGCAGAATCATTTCAGATATTGCATCATTTCTCAAAGCCAACTTACACTGTTATGGCATTTTTATCACCCTCCTGGACCACCACACTTTCACTATTTTGCTTTAGCCCATAAAATCTACAAATTGAACATCACAGTAGCAAGACAACTTCCTTTAAGTCAACTAAGCACTTTGCACTCCTCAAAAAAGTAGGCAATCGCCAAAAGAGAAAAATGAAACTGAAAGAAACCAGCTTCGCTAAGCTTCTCACTTCCCATCCAGTAGCTTCACACGACATTAATAGTGGACTCCTATAGCAGCATCAACTCCAAGTTCCAAATTTAAAAACCAAAATCCAACTGTACACCAAACTCTCCTCACACCCATACCAACCAACAACAACAATAGCAACAACAACAATGCCAAAACCATAATCCCATAACATAGCTAATGAGGCAACCACAATGTTGGAAGAGATATATACTATAAGTAGGTAAAGAAATAAAAGCAGAGTTGCACACTTGCACCAATTAGATTCAAAAACCATTGAGAATTCTCATGTAGGAACTAGGAACTCATTAACATAAAGATGCTTGATAAAGAATGCTCCAATAATGTCTAATTGGTACGATATGACTAATTCAACCAGGATGATCAGCATATAGATATAAAAATGGATTACCTGACGAAACTTGATGTCCAAAGTGTCCATGAATTTATCAAGTTTCTCATGCATCTTGCAGTAAAATTTCTGCCTTGAGAGTACTATAGCTTCTATCTCTCCTTTATCAAAACTTAATGAAGAACCAGACAGTGCATTAATGCGGAAGTCACTAGAGCATGGAAGGATATCGTCGAAAGTGTCATCTCCAGCATGAACGTAATTGCACAGGCGAAGCAATTTCATAACCATTTGCAGTTGCTGGCCAGCTCTTAGCAGGGGAACTAAGACATTTCTTAGAAAACAAGGGATAGCAACTCCGTCTTGTTCCTGGAAGTAACATTAAAAGTGCATCAATTGCATAGGCCAAACCAGAGTTCCAAGTATAGATATAACTATATAACATGATTTCAGAGATCATTACCCTCACAGATGCCAGTGGGAAGTCAATGGGGATGCCAGCTTTACCCAGTGAGTATGGAGGAGGATCTACTGAACATTCTACTACAAATTCCCCATATGGGTCGCTAATCTTGGCTTCATATATCCATGATCTAACAAAGCTACAGTATGGCTCAAGTGACCGCAGAAAAAGGAACTTGAGCAGATTGCAGTGAGCCGGATCAACTACCTGTGGATTTTATTCAATGATTACCAGGATCATAGATGTAGTAAAAAAGAAATCCAAGAGGAAAGAACAAGCATGAGAAGCAAAGCTAGGATGTGGAAGTTTTGTTTTAGTTTTTTAATGATGTTAGTGCGAAGAAATGTGAAATCTCATTCATTGTAGATTAATTTTTCCCAAAAATGTTTAACACTCAACATAATATTACTAGAAACAAAATATGTCACTTACCCGGAGTTCAGCGCAAGGTAAACATGTAAAAGACAAAAGAAAGATTAAGGTTGTAACTCCCCCATAATTCAGTCTATTTTGACCCTTTAAAAGGGAAAACATGAGCTACATCCTAATCATGAGAGTGTCAATGCCACATCTTCAACTTAGAAAATAATTGTAAGGCTAAATAAACTTTAAAAACAAACCAGATTAAACAAGTCTATGAAGCAAGACCAGACAACATAACCGCATAAAAATATCAATAGTTGAGAATTTGTTGATGCTATACATACTAACAGGATACAGCACAACTATTTCTATTGAATCATTAATAAACATTATTCAACAAAAGACTAACAGCAATTGGAAGCTGCTAGAATTGTGCAGTAGAAATAAATTATTGCAATTATAGGACAAGATTAAAAGGTAAATTCCAAGACAGAAATGGCAGAATGGAGGCCAGCGTAAGCATAGAATACATCAGAATATTATAGCATTACTGACTTTTAAAAAGGATTATAAAAGTACCCATGGAGATTATAAGTGACAGGAAACTGCTAAAAAATATAAGTGATGACATAATAAAGAAACAAGGCAATTTGAAAGGTCTTCCTGATCAACTCGGTCAAAAACTAAACTTTATTAACAAGTTGTTTGGATAGGTGGAGCGGAATAGGGGAAAACAAGAGAAGAGATCAAGGGAAAGGAAGGGTGTAATTTCCCTCAAATAGATAGCAAATGACAGAGAAGGAAATGGAGGGAAGAAAAATGGAGGGATATTATATCTTCCATTGTTTAATAAATTAGAAAGGAAAGTGAGAACATCCTCCCCCTTGCTAACTTGCATCATATGCTATGTTCTCTATTTCCTTTCTTCTCACTCACTCTCTCCTCTCTTTATACTAATTGGTTTTCCTTCTTGTCACTCTGATCTCACCCTCTATAAATGAAGTTTCTAAAAGTAATTTCTTGATAAGAGAAATATGGTTTATTCATTAATTTTGAAACTTCTAACCATTGTTGCTTATTTCTCACTTTCCTCGTTTTCTTTCTCCTCTCCCTCTCACTCCCTTTCTCTACGCTCATATTCCCAATTTTCCGGATATGGGAATAATTTCTTTCCTCCCCTTGCCTTTGATCGTCTTCTTTCCCCTCCCTTTCTTCCCTCATCTCTCCTCTTCTTTCCCCTCCATACCTTTCTCAAGTGCAATCTAGATAAACTCTAGCTCAATACGGATCGAGCATTGCCCAACTCTTTAACTAATAGGGTTGTGCTAGCCGCGTGGGTTAAAATCCCCAACAATACTAACATGAGGAAGTAGAATATCATTAATGGCGACAATCCAGCTAACTCAAAAAGATGGGGTCTGGAAGGTCCACTTGTATGTAGCATTACCCATGAGTTGTTCAAAATTATTAGCAAGTTTGTTTTTTAAAAATTTTAAAAAGTTAGGCTTTACTTTTGAGATGAAGTAGCAAAATATAATTATAAATGAACCAAAACTTAAAAGATCCCCAAATTATTAAAACCTATAAAGCACTAAAGCTTTAAACCAAGCTGCCATTAGCTTGATCCACAATTCGCTGATAAAATTTGGAACGCTTGTTACACACAAGCAATTCAACCTAATATGAACGATCAAATCACAAGTAACAAGAAGCCAAACTTCGACAAGAGCTGAAGAACTCAAGTTAAGCTCAATGATGATTCATTTGTGGGCAGCATTCATGTTCAGTAAAGGGCAAAAGAAAAGGAGCAATTTGTCATTATATAGAAGTTCAAACATCAAAATCAAAACCTCAAAGGGAAAACATTCAGTTAATATTGTTTAAAAGAAGCTTCATTTACCACAAAACCATCAGAATGCAATACCAAAGCCTTAATCCAGGAGCAACCATCAGAATGTAGTATAACGAGAAAGTGCCAAACAAAACTTAAGTGATTAAAACAGCTTTTCAATTCTAGTATTTGTGGAAAAGATTACCAGGAAACTGAAGGAAGTGTAATTCAGACTCACAAATAATATAAAATCATTTTATATGGATAAGGGCTCATTGGCTTACTGTTGTGGTTGCATTGTTACTCCGACTCTTCACTTACTCTACGTGTCGTGTGGCCAACACTCCAACAAACACTCGAGTTAGACATATGAATATAGACCAAAAGATGTTTTTGGCTATGTTGTTGCATATCTGCTATTCCTACGCCCAACCCATTAAGGACTCTGTATCAACCTAGGGTGTGGAGCTCTGCCAAAAGTTACATACAAAAGTTATAAATATAAGAAATATAAACGGTGAATTTATGCATCTACTCCTTTCCAGATGTTACAAAACAGTGTTAATCAGCTAATGGCCCCAAATCTTCAAAGAGGTTTTGGTCTTGACAAATCACAGTATAGAAAATCTCATTATTTTATGGCTAGAGAGTTTGGAGCTGAAGGGTGTAAACAAGTAAAAATTGACATGACAGATGGAAAGAAGAACTATTTCAATTCTTGGAGTGGAGTAGAAACCATAATTTCCTCTCTTATATTGCAGCATGCCATGCTACCTTGCATTTTCGATCCACGTAAGCACTAAGTTGTCCTATTACATGCAGAAAATCATAAACCATTAAGCATAGGAATTCAAGACTTACCTGCAATTGCGAGTACAGATATGTGAGCAAATTCCCTCCCCTAGGAAAATCGTGGAATTTTACAGTTGCTTGGGCAATCACATCCTCAAAGGAAGTTACTGCGAAGAAACGAGCTATATCATTTATATGGCAAAGATGCCCAAGCACCTCAATTTGAGTTCTCAATTCTTTCGTGTGCAGATAAGTCTCCAATAGGGTCACTTCAGAATGTGCGATGCTTGTGAGGCTACCTCGTTGCAAAGCCTCGGATGCCAATGTGATATCCTTTGATGAACGCCTCAAATTGACTGATGCATTTATAGTATCCAATGCACATATATATCCCTCCAGCACTGTTCGAACTGCAACTGCAAAAGCTTGATTAATGAGGCTATGTGAAGGACACCCCGAAAAATTACTTTCACGCATATTTTCCCCAGATAATCCAACTTTTACTTGCCCGTCCTCCATCAAAGCAAAACTCGAATTGGTATAATAGTCCACAAATGTTTGCAAAAGAATGACAAGAGAACCACAAAATCCAATAGATTTTAACATCTTTCCCAAGGCACTAGTGCTTAAAGATCTATTCCAAAGAGTGGGAATTCGATGCCCAGACCTATCAGCTGGATCTGCACATAGTAATGCTGAGAGCTCCTCAATACTAATGACTGTTGATTGCACACCTTGCAATGCATTCATCACCATCCGCACCAAGCTTGCCTCCTGAAAAACATAACTTCAAACTTAAGACACGGCATCCAATACAAACACCAAAACTCTCTACTTCATATAAAGTGATGTTATCTTTATAGGGAGTTTATGTTTCCAAAAAACATATACAGCACTACCCAAATTGACAGGTAGATTCAAATTAATTCCATAAATTTTGTTACTCAATTCCCCTTATATTTGTTGCTCATGGGCACCTAACAACTCAGAATATTTTCATCACAAAATTTTTTCAAAATTGTTCTCATAATGAATTCCAACTATATTTTGCGCACTTGCATTTTATCCTTCAAACTGGTTCCACATAAATGCGGTCAATTATCTTATATGTTAGTTGAAAATTTGGTGTTAACAGAAATGGGTATGCAATTTGATAACCAGACATCTAAATATAAAATCTCTAACAGCTTTAGCAATTTCATTCTTGTGTGTGATCAATTTGCGAATAAAAATCTATCACTAAACTAGATATATAAAACATATGTTCGTAATGAGGTTACCCCTCTTACGTAATATAGAGAAAACACTGAAGTTGTTAGATGTTTGGCTGTAATTTACTGCTCACATGTCTATTTATCAAATAATCAATAAACCAAACAATCAATACCACTGAATACAAATAAAGTAATCAACGAAATTACATACAAAAATTATCAAACTAAAACGAAATAAAAAAAAAGAAATAAATTATCAAACTAAAATAAGGCAATAGCCAATGAAATTACATACGAAATTACAAATCAATACCAACGATTGAAGTGACTGATTTAGGAATTCAGGAGTGAGGAATTGAAGAGAAAAAAATAAAAGTGTATCTATTTAAACTGAAAAAAAATACTTACCGTTACCAATGCCGCCATTGATGAGGCCAATCGAAGAAGATGAAAGGTTGATTCTTGTAGCTCTTGATATTCCACTTCAAAGTTCATTCGTGTTGTCCATGGATTGAATTCTTCAAGGTAGAAGAGCAGGCCTTAATGTCTTAATTTCCCAAGAAAAGGAGAATTAAGGGGAAAAAGGAGTAGAGGAGTTATTACTTATTAGTTACTACCTCCTATTCAGCTGAATTGTCCCTTTTTTTTTACACTATTCACTTATCACTCTTAATTTGTATTTTACTCTTAATCTATAAGTTAAAACATAGTCATATGGGATCTTGTTTGATTCGTCTCAATACAAGGATTATTAATATCAACTTTTTATAATTTTTAATTAAGCATAATTTGAGATATTAAGAGTTAAAATGTTGCCTCGGCAAGTGTGAAAAGTCAAATGGGACAGTTCAGCTGAATAGGAGGGAGTATTACATATCGGTACTATTCATCTGTTTTAATTTTGTTTTCCTCTAATTTTTGGGAAAATTTAAAAATAATAAGACAAAAAATTAAAAAAAAAGGAATAAAATAGTATAACTTTAATCTAATTTTCAAAACTAAGCGTGAAAATCTCAAATCTATGGTTTGGGTCTATTCGCAGTTACTAACTGCGAACAGGTCAAAATAAGTCAAACAGTTGTTTGCAATTACTAACCCTAAACCCTAAAAATTTTAAAGAACCGAGGCGCAAAAACTGAAAATTTGAAAATAATAAGAAAAAATATCAAAAAAATGAGCTAATTAGTACAACTTTCAACTTTATTCCAAAAGTAAGCGTGAAAATCCCAAAGTAATTGTGAACACGTCAAAAAAAACACAATAGTTGTTCGCAGTTACTAACTGCGAACAGCTGTTTGATTTTGTTTGACTTGTTCGCAGTTACTAACTGCAAACAGCTATATTACATAATTTTTTTTTCCTAATTTGAGTTGTTATTTGTTGTATTTGCATTAGAGACATTAGAATAAGTAATTACAAGTCAATGTATGTTTCAGGCGAGATGATTCATCGCCAAAACTCCGAACATTCGTAATATACAACTAAATATATACAAATATTTGAAATATATAACTAAATAAACAATATATATAGTCGATCCAAATACACAAAAGCAAAACGCTAATGCTCATGACCCTCATCTACCCTATCCAACTGAGTTGGTCTCCTACGCCTCCTACGGTAGTAAGAGGCGTTCGAGTGTCATTCTAGCAGTGGAGGGGATTGGTACTTTGATGGCTGCGATGGCCCAGCCTGCGAGGTCCCCGCAACATCAACGGGGTATAAAAGGTCCATCTCCTCCAAATGATAGTCATAATCAGGAGATGAGACGTGCGTATGGGTGGTAGCCGGTGAGGACTCTGTAGCGACTTTCGGTATGAAGTGCTGCAACTGCGTGCCGACGAGAATGTCTTGCGCAATCTCCCTTACCGGCTCCTCGTGGCTATACCGAATCACTGCTGTCGCACCTTGTGCCTGCAATTAATATTTAGTTAATGTAATATTATATTATGTATACTTAATCATTTAAATGCAATTGAACAAGTGTTGTCAAAGGTAAGAAACGTACACCCTTCATCACATAGTTGAAAACTTCAGCTAAGTTCGTGTTAGTAACCATACCTATGACCTCCATCATGACACAACGACCACTTAGACATATCACCCACGTCATCAATCCAGAAAATTGCCTCTCGTTTTGCAGTCGCAATTGCCTTTAAGCCATTCATTACCTTAACTTGTTGTCTTTGCTTAGCAGTTCTACCAAACAACTTCTTCAGCTGAACATTACCCATAGCACGATTAAAGTTGCTAAACAAATGACGTAAGCAAAACCTATGATAGGCATTAGGTGGTTGCCACTCCAGCTTTTCCATGGTTGATAAAATACCCGCGTGTCTATTAGAAATAACACATAAACCCATCCTCTATATGACATGCTTACGAATACAAACCATGAACCAAGACCATGCACCTATGTAACATTTGGGAAATTAATATTTTAAGACGAGTAAGTTTAAGAGAATTATCAGTGCGAGAATGATCTTAAATACACATGACATAAAATATTTTCAATTTAATTTCTCTTCTTTTCCTTTTCTTTTAAAAAAATAAATAAATAATAAAATAATATATACATATATATATATATATATATATATATATATATATATATATATATATATATATATATATATATATATATATATATATATATATATATATATAAATACCCAAACCCCTTTCTCCTTCTCTCACGTCGACAACCTAGACAAAAACAGCAAGAGCACCTTCCCTTCATGACATTCCTCTTTGAACCTTCAAACCCATATTTCTCTAAATTTCTTTGAAGAAAACGTCAATGGCTGCGAAGGCATGACCCGTTCTTCTTCCCTCTGATCTTCGAAGGACCTGCGTGCGAAATCAGTCAGTCCTTCTTCTTCCCTTCGTGATTTTCACGGTAGATTATCTATACTTCAACATTCTTGATTGTTTTGTGTAAATTATGGCTAATTGATCTTTCTTCCCCATTTTCCTCTGTATTCGAACCACAATGAGTGTAGAATCATCTGAAAATTTTCCCCTCCTTGACCTTGAATTCTGCCGATTTGGGGAAGGAATCAGTGAGTTTTGGTCCTGTTGATTAAAAATCAAATCCAAGCCAAAAATAAAGCTTTGAACCTGAATTTTTCCGTTTCTTGCTGCTGCAAACAGAAGGTAGTCCTTCTTGATTTCTTTCCTTGTTTTTCCTTAATAATCATGCTCTTATTCATATACTTTCCCTTGTATAATCTTTCATTTATGTATTAAATCCTAAATGTTGTTGAATCTTGGAATGTGTATGAGTTAGTAGATGAGTCATTGAATTGGAAACTCATGGAAAATGTGTTATTAGTGAGTTATGTGATGATTAATATGTGATTATAAGAGATTGTGATTGAGGAATTTTGGGGAAGAATTCAAAAATCAAATGTAATTTGGGTTTTGTGATGTATAGATGGTAGATTGTGGAATATTGAAACAATTTGTTGGAATTATTAATTAGTACGTAATTTACAAAGACTAGAATATCGATAGAATGTTAGATGTAGAAAGATTAGGAGATTCTTGTGAAATTACTAATGGTGGATAAATCTTGTTGTTGTTATTAATCGAATAGTTGGGTAAACGTAAGTGTTGGACATAACCCTTGATTATATATGATTGGTTGTTCTTGAGAGTATCTAGGGTTCGTGTGGAAATTATTAGTTGAATGGATAAACTAGCTGAATCTTTCTTTTGGATAGTTTGTTAATCTCGTTTAGTTTCTTGGTTTTGAGTCTAGATGAACATAGAAGTATTTGAATTGGAAATGCAAAGGGGATTGTGGAGACGTACGATCTTTACAAGAATATAAGCTAGTTTTAAATAAGGTTATATATTTTCTTATGATTTTGGGGGTTAGAGTTATAACTTGCGCAATCTTTGAAACTAGAAATATAACTTGTTGTGATGCTATATTTGTTATGCTTCAAGAGGCAACATTATCGAGGAGCCCTTCTAGTAATCGCGGAGTACCAGACTTAGCTTCTTGAAGCATTCTTTTTGGTGAGTAGTAGCAATCCCTTAAAGGGTCTGGCCAGACTACATTCTTGAAAATAAACTTTTTACTAAAGCTCTTTTGAATTGGAAATTGTTGAGACAAATGTTGTTGTGAATGCTTATGCTGATATTGTGATATGTCAATGGATCGGGCTTGCGAGCTGGTCATTGACGGAGTTGAGGAACATTGTTCCCTACTCCTTGTTTTTGAAGCGAATTGTCATTCAGATATTGACTAGCTTCACTCGAGAGTGACATAGCCTTAGAGCTATGGATGTTCCTCTCAACTAGACTCCTTGTGCGCACATAGATCTAGGAAACTGATGTTGCTTTTAAACCTATGATTTGAATTACTGTGTTTTGTTGTTTTGGATTGTTGCTTCTCATTCAGTTTAATCTGACCTTCTGTTGTTTCCAACTTTTAGCTTGTCTACAGATCGAGACCAGTCGGGAATAATGGATTAGCAGAGGTGAATAGAGATTCCAAGGATGTATATTGAGCTGAGCACTTAGGAATTTATAGTTTTGTAATAGGATTTTGGATAAATGTAAATTTGATTTGGCTGTGTTGGTTATATTGGACTTGTAGAGAATTGTATGATTAACCTTTTGCTTTAGTTAGATGATTGTTTTGGGCTTTAGCTGTGTTAGTTACGTTAAAGAGCTGGGGTGATTCCATTACTCAAGTTTGGAAGTGTGATTTCAGTTTCTTGGAAAATGAACCCCGTGATGACCCTGTTTACTCAGTCAACAGTAAATAGGGTTGTTATAGTTGGTATCAGAGTTGGAACGTGAATTGAGGACCTTTGGATGGGTAATAAAGTAGGATCAATGTGAGGAGGAGAAAAGACATTAGGTGTGAGATCAGAGATTTGGGTAGAAGTTAGTTGATGGGGAAACGCGAAGCGGACGTTTTATTCAAGTATCGTTTTATGGTGTTTCATACGCTCATGTTTGTATGTATCTTCATAAGTTATGTATTGCTGTTAAAACATAAGATCATTATTTGTTTGTGCACATGCAGAAATGGATGAGTATCCTATGCCACGACCCGAGAGTCATGGGGATAGAGTAGAATCTGAGAACTCCCATGACTCTGAGCGTACGGTCACGTCACGTTAGGCATCTCATGTGCGATCTGAACCTACCGAGATCTCTACACCTGTCGTTCCGGCTGCTATCATAGTCGAACAGTTTGAGACTATGCTAAAGATGTTCTACACGCAGCAGCAACAAAACCTGCTTCTGCAACAGCAAGTGCTTCAGACTCTTAACGACTCTTCAGAGGGTATTCACAGGTTGGCCCCTAGGAAGTATGACGGTAAGGGTCCTCCTACTAGGCTAGACGATTGGATTCGAGAGATGGAGAAGATATTTGCGATACTGAAGACTCCCGAGGATATGAGGGTAGATCTAGCGGTACATTACCTGACCAGTGACGCCGATACTTGGTGGGTCACCCATAGAGATGCTCTTTTACCAATTTCTTCCGTCATTACATCGGAGCATCCTTCTACCATACCTCCTCTTCCTTGGAGCTTGTTTGTGTCAGCACTCCGTGAAGAGTTTTTCCCTCTACATCTTCAACGGAAGATGTTCGATGAGTATTCTCGGCTTACGCAGGGAACCCAGACCGTTCACCAGTACTACGTTCGATTTATGGAATTAGCTAAGTATGTGGACGACATGAAGATTGGGGAGAGATTTAGGGCTCAGAGGTTCTTATAAGGATTGAGTCTGGATATCCGGGAACGTATGAGGAACTTGGGGCACGAACATGTTAGAGATGTGTACCATGATGCATGTGAAGTTGAACGCCTATGGGATGAGCGGAAGGCCACTCAAGGGCTGAAGCGACGTAGGGAGGACACCCACGAGATATCACAGAGTGTTGGGGGTCGAAGATATTCAGCACCTACTCAGTCACACCGGGAGCACCGATCTAGTTTTGGTAAATCGACATCGAGTACACCCCAGGGTAGCAGAGTCATAGAATGTTACCATTGTGGGAAGAAAGGGCACAAGAGGGCTGACCGCTTTAAATTTTTACGAGAGCAAGGATTGATGAGGACTTCTTAGGGTTCAACGCACCGACCGGTAGTCATGCTAGTGTGGCTCGGGATAGACGGCAAGGTCGACCACAAACATCTCTTGGCACGGTTCGCAGAGTCAGGGGTCCGCTATGGGAGGCTCTTCCAGATCATCTATTGATGCACCAGTCAGTGGCACCAAGGTTACAGGGAAGCTTATGGCTCTCAAGAGAGATGAAGCCGAGGTTACACCACGAGTTATGACGGGTACGTTCTTGGTCAACAACAAACCGGCATATGTTTTATTTGATTCTAGAGCATCTCATTCATTCCTTGCATCTTCATGTATATCAAAGTTGTTTCTGACTAGTTCGCTTGAGATAAGTAGTGAGTTTTGCCCAACCATCGGGCGAGAGAATCTTATGTCAGCGAGTGTATAGGGATATACCCTTAGACTTTATGAAATAGATTTATGCGTAGATTTGATAGAGTTTCCTCTAGATAATTTTGATGTTATCTTGGAAATGGATTGGCTGAGGAAGTACAAGGCATGCATTGATTGTTGGATGAAGAAAGTGTCTGTACGGGGGTCTAAAGGGCAGAGAGTGACCTTTAAGGGTTTTGTGCCAAAGAATCACACTAAGATCATATCTGTTATCAAGCTGAAAACATATTTGAGAAGGTATTACCGTATGATTCTATGTCACGTGGTAGACACGACGATGAGAACACCCGAAATAGGAGAAATACGTGTAGTATGTGAATTCGAGGATGTTTTTTCTTCTGAGATACCAAGATTACCACCTTCGAGAGTAGTCGATCTGACGATTGATCTTGTACCGGGTACGAGTTCTATATCGAAGGCTCCCTATCGCATGGAACCCAGAGAGACAGCAGAGTTAAAGGTGCAGTTGCAAGAGTTGTTAGATAAGGGTTATATACGCCCAAGCGTGTCTCCTTGGGGCGCACCCATTCTCTTCGTCAAGAAGAAAGATGGGACCTTTAGACTATGTGTAGATTATTGAGAGCTTAATCGTGCAATAGTGAAGAACAAATATCCACTTCCTAGAATCGATGACTTGTTCGATCAGCTTAGAGGCGCATTGGTGTTCTCTAAGATCGATTTGAGGTCTAGCTATCATCAGTTGAACATCTTACCAAAAGGACATTCCTAAGACAGCTTTCAGGACACGATATGGGCATTACGGTCATGCCCTTTGGTTTAACCAATGCACCAGTGGTGTTCATGGCTCTCATGAATAACATCTTTACCCCATATCTTGACCAGTTCGTTGTAGTTTTTATCGACGACATCTTAGTTTATTCCAAAGATGAGGATCAACATGCCGAACATTTGAGAGTCGTATTACAGACTTTGAGAGAGCATAAGTTGTACGCCAAATTCACAAAGTGCAAATTTTGGCTATGCAAGGTTTCCTTTCTTGGGCACATAGTGTCTTGTGAAGGCATATCGGTAGATCCGGCGAAGGTGGAGGCGATTTCGACTTGGGCCATACCGAGGAACGCATCTGAAGTTCGAAGTTTCTTAGGTTTGGCGGGGTATTATCGGAGGTTTGTACGCGACTTTTCCAAGATTGCGCGACCGTTAACTCAGTTGACAAGAAAAGACATACGGTTTGTTTGGGATGATCAGTGCGATGAAGCTTTTAGGATTTTGAAGACACGACTCACTACCGCACCTATCTTAGCTCTTCCAGATGGAGAATCAGAGTTTGAGTTGTACACCGATGCGTCGAAGAATGGTTTGGGTTGTGTGTTGATGCAGAATGAGCGAGTCATTGCTTATGCTTCACGGCAACTAAAGACCCATGAGATCAACTATCCGACGCATGACATGGAGTTGGCAGCGGTAGTCTTCGCTCTGAAGATATGGAGACACTATCTGTATGGTACTAATTTTAAGGTCTTGTCTGATCACAAGAGCCTGAAGTACATATTCACCCAGAGAGAGTTGAATATGAGGCAACGACGATGGCTAGAGCTAATTTCAGATTATGACTTAGAGATCCGATACCATGAAGGGAAAGCTAATGTCGTTGCTGATGCTTTGAGTCGGAAAACTGTGCATGGTTTGTGTAATGCCTTGGCTAGAGTACGTTTAAGAGAGGAAATCAAGGAAATGGGTATCGAAATAGTAGAGCATAGGACAGTGGCGTCGATGATGGAGGTGACATCTGATTTGTTTGAGGAGATAAGGATGAAACAGACTGAAGATATACATCTGATTGAGAAGGCTTCCATAGTGGTAGAAACACCTGACCCACATTTTAGGATACATGAGGATGACAGTTTGCGATACGACGATAGATGGTGCGTGCCTAATGACTCAGACTTGCGTTCTCGCATTCTTAAAGTGTAACACCCCGTAATTTATCGGGTTTAAGAAGATAATATAATGAAATAAAATAAATATGTATTATTAAATTATATTTTTGTACATAGAAAACTACAAGAAATAAAGTGAGTTAAATTTTAACGGTAACGAGTTTTATCGCGTGACGTTTCTTTTCTGTTTTAACAATAATATAATAATTACTTAATTGATTAATTAAATAAAAAATAAATAAATAAATAGGGGAAAATAGAGGGGTGGCCGGTTGTGTGCATGGGAGGAGTCTTGTAACTCCTCTCATAATTGTGTATTATAGCACAATTATGATCTTTGTTTTAAATTGCCTATTAATTCATAAGTCTCCTTGGATTTTCATAACCATTCCAATTGTCTCAAGAGCCACAAAAATTCTGAAAAATCCTTTTCCTTTGCTCCTTGATTTCGGCACATTCAAAAGAAAAAAAAATTTTCTTATGTTCCATCCAATCTTTTGATCAAAGGGTAAGTTTAATTGAATTGTTAATAGATTTTATAAACAAAGATTTTTAAAATGAATTACTCCCTCCGTTCTTTTTTGATCTTCCACATTACTATAACGGGTAGTTTCAAAAGTTTTTCCACTTTAGAATACTTTCTATTTTTAGAAAGTTTTTATCCCACTTTTACCCCTTAAAACCCCCCCTTTTCTTTTAATGAACCCCTTTTTTTTATTTATAATTATTTTTTCTCTCATACTTTCAATACAATCATTACTTCACACTACTATTTAATTAAAATAATACCCATTACAATCTCATACTTCCAATACAATCATTACTTCACACTACTATTTAATTAAAATAATACCCACTACAACCCAAAGATTCTATCTTCCTTAATATGTGTGAAAAATCCAAAGTGGAAGATCAAAAAAGAACATAGGGAGTATATTTTATGTATGATGATATCTTATGACTTATAGGAGGATTGAATATTTTTCTTTTATATATGAAAATTTTCTCTAAAAAAAAATCCTTTAATAAACTATGATTTGTTAAAAGGATTAAGAAAAGAACTTCATGATCAATATTCTTTAACAAAATTTAAATTTGTTATAAAAATTAAGAATTTAAAGTTATATTGATATTTAAATAAATTTCTTATGGTCTACTTTTCTCTAACAAAATTTCAATTTGTTAGATGAAATTTAAATGGTATGGATCAAGTAATGTAGTCATCCAAGAATTTATAAATCCTTTAGCAAAATTTGATTTGTTTGAAGGATTGTGTTTATATTTATATATATATGTCTTGATTTAAAAGGGTGAATTGGTTTTCTAATTCTCTACAAAATTTAATTTGTTAAGAGAATTAAGTATTTAATTTAGTTATCATAATTTATGAAATTGTAAGTCTCTTAAAGGATTTTGTGAATGTGACCTTGCTAGAGTTATTTTGGTCATGAGATTTAAGGGTTGATAATGTATATATAAAATAATAATAATAATGAAATTAAAAAATTATATATATATATATATATATATATATATATATATATATATATATATATATATATATATATGATATATATATATATATATATATATATATATATATATATATATATATATAATATATATATATATATATATTATATATATATATATATATATATATATTATATATATATATATATATATATATATATATATATATATATATATATATATATATATATATATATATATATATATATATATATATATATATATATATTCCGGGCAGCAGCAGTTTCTGCCTCGGTGATGGTGCCGACCCGAAAATGTTAGTCGTGTTCCGTTGTTGTTTTATGTACCGATGTGTTAAAAACTCGCTAAACGTTTAAAATAATTAAAAATAGTAATTGGATGTTAGAAATTATATAATTTGGTACCCAAGGTAATTGACGCGTTCTGAACGCAACGGCGAAGTCGGATTTTTCATTTGAATTTTCTAAACTGTCCAAATCGATCAATTAAGTTTCTAAATAAAGTTTACAATTTGGAACTATTAGGAATTTGATGAAAACATTTAAAATTATCAAATCCTAGTGATATTTTAGTAGTATGGAGTGGATTAAAGGTGTGAACACGTTCTAATACATGATCGTTTTGTGTGTGTGTGTTATTTAGGACCTCGATTCATAAGAGGGCGAAATTTCTATCGTGATTAAACATCTTTTGGTTGCAGCGCATAAAGGTACACGCTTAGACCATACTGGTTTATGTAGTTGTACAAGTAGTGTTGTTTCATTTCTAATCGAGACATTGTAAATCACATAAGGATTAGACACTTCAAATAATTTGAAAGAAATTAATTGGA
Organism: Amaranthus tricolor; assembly: GCF_026212465.1. Lineage (NCBI taxonomy): Eukaryota > Viridiplantae > Streptophyta > Magnoliopsida > Caryophyllales > Amaranthaceae > Amaranthus > Amaranthus tricolor. The sequence goes on along the minus strand of NC_080057.1, from coordinate 1,680,695 downwards.
AATGAAGAATTTATGTGTTTGTCACCCAAAGGAGTTGACGTTTGGTTGGATTAGAGTATCCTAGACTATCCCAGACTAATTTTGAAGTGCCAAATTGAAAGAGAAACGCAACAATTGATGGATTCAAACTAGTCTAATATTGGTTTTGAAAGGAGAGTGTTGAGTAGTATTAAGCTAGGGTTTTGAGAAATGGGAAATGAAAACGAAAGGAAGCTGCTACGTATTTGTGGAGCTATCTGATCGCATTTAGTAACTGCGAACAGATCAAAATAAGTCAAAGGTCTATTCGCAGTTACTATTTGCGAACAGCTGATTGACTTATTTTGACCTGTTCGCAGTTACTAACTGCGAACAATTCTAAACCACAGGTTTGGAATTTTCACGCTTAGTTTTGAAAATAAGTTGAAAGTTATACTAATTGGTTCATTTTTTTTTCTTTTTTATATTTTGTCTTATTGTTTTCAAATATTCACCAAAACTTGGCTGGAGACCAAGAGTGGGTCGGCCAATTCGCGCGTTTAACAACATCACACGTTTTTTTCTTGTTTTTTTTTCATTTTCTTGACATTTTTCAATTTTTTCCTTTAAGGTATCGTTTTTTACCTTAAAGATATCTTTTTTACCTTAAAGGTATCAATTTCAATGTAAAATTAATACTTAAACATATCAATTAAAGTAAAAATTTCAATTTGAACCTATAAGTGATCAATTTTAACGTTAAACTGATCAAATTCTACCTAATATATGGTTCTGTTTCACAATTTTAAAACGAAGTTATATAAAATGGTATTATTTTATCATTCTATGGATTAATTTCAAACAACAAAAGAATGGTCTTATAAACTATCAATAATAGTGTTAAAATTATTAACATATTAAATTTAAACTAAATGCTATACAAAATTTCTATACAATTTGAATACTTATTTTTAAAACGATAATTGAAGATTAGAACTTTAAAATTGAGTTAGATTATAAAATATCATTGTCATAATTTAACGATTCACATATTCAATTTGAACTAAATCCTATACAATATCTTTATAAACTTTGAAATACTTATTTTGAAAATAATAATTGAAGCTTATATGTTTAAAACAATATCATTAGAATTATCATGTTGCATTGGATAAAAGTACTTGTATTGTACAATGTTTTAACACTATTATTGATAGTGTTATTGACCACTCATTTGTTGTTTAAAATCCATAAAAAGATAAAATAATAAAATTTTATTAACTTCGTTCTCAAATTGTGAACAGAACCATATTTAGGTAGAAATTGATCAGTTTAACGTAAAAATTGATTTCAAATAGGTCAAAGTTGAAATTTGTATGTTAATTGATTTGTTTAAATTTTACATTAAGTTGAAAGTGATACCTTTAAAGTTAAAATTAATACCTTTAAGATTAAAATTGAAAAATGCCCAGAAAATGAAAAAAACGAGAGAAAGCATGTGAAGTTGATACACGCACGAATTGGGCTGGCCCACTCTTGGTCCCAATTTGAGACGGTCTCGGCCAAGACCAGCGATTTTGATTTACTTGTTTGAGGCCTTCTACTATACACATTTTCTGATTTTTAAAATGGGGCCTTGGGCGGTAGCCCTTTGGGCCTACCCTCAGCGCCGGGCCTGATTGCTATTTGTAGTTGCTCCAGCAAATGCAAACGCACCGAACAAGTATTAACCTAAAGTTTCTACATAATTTAATCAAATCAGTCAAAATAATTTATCAGTATCTACAAAACTCCATTTGTTCCACACTTTCATCTCAAAAAGTAAATCAAATTTCCTACCAACACCACTATTTTCACTCCCTCTTTTTTCTTTAAACTTTCTATAGCAAGATAATCAAAGTGCATTTTGTACGTAAATCACTTTAAAAGGCAGGAATTCCATGCATAATTAAGATGCATACAAATTCAACAAACTAAAACCTAAAAAAGAGAAAGTGTACTTACAATAACAGATGAAATATCATACAAAGATCCATGAAAAGAAACATGGCCACTTTCCGAAGTTATAGACTCCGATCCCAAGGTTTAGGGGGAAGCCAAGGATCTTCAAGCTTCAACTTATAAAAAAAAGAATGCTTCAAATTTCAAATCCTAAATTACTAACAAATATCTTAAAATTAAGGTTTGATTATGCTGAGAAGCAGTATACATTGGCGAATTGTTGTACTTCAGTAACGAAAAGAGAGTGAAAGTGAAGTTATAACTCACAACTCACACCCAAGAACAACTATATATCATCATTTTTTTTCCTTTTCTATTTTTTTAAATCTCATTTTCTATTACTAATTAGATTGATTCCCGTGCCAAGCACGGTTTATTAATTATTTAAATAAATAATTATTATTCTTATATATGTAATTAAGTTATTATATGACTTTTGAATTATTATTTTATAGCAATGGTACAATTCTCGATAATATAATAAATAAAAAATAAAAAAATTCTAATCACAATAAATAGATAAAATAAATAATATAATTATCAATGAAACTTACTTAATTAGTTAACAGAATTATTTGACCTTGCAAGTATTCCACCACTATTAGCGTATGAATATTCAAAATTAAATTATTTAAAGATATAAAACTTTTTTTGTTGCAGTGAAACGTGTTCAAATTTTCTATTGCTTTAAAATATTGTATGATTATATGACTCTTAAATCATTGTTTTATAACAATGCTATCATGTTTGGTAATACAAAAAATAAAAAATAAAAAAAATTATAATCAAATAAGTAGATAAAATAAATAAGAAAATTATCATTAACAAAAATATTTGATCTTGCAAGTTTTTCATTCACCATTAGCGTATAAATATCTAATTTGAAATTAAAATTAACTAAAATAATCTAAGTACTAGAATTGGGAGAGAAAACTTTTCTCGTTGCAGTCACATGTGTCCAAATCTTCTATTGTTTTAATATAATATGATGTATAGATAGATAAATGATGAATTAACAAAATTAAAAATAAAAAATAACATAAAATAATTTCATTAGTAGAATTGACAGGGAAACTTTTATTGTTGTAGTGACATATGTTCAAATTTATTATTGCTCTAGTATATAGTATGATGTTAAGATATAGTGATAAAATATTGTTTATTTGTATAATAAACATAAATATTTCGTAAATGACATGCTTAAAAAGACTTGTTGATTTGAGTAATTAATTAATTAATTAATTGACACATAATAATTTGTCATTTTACAGCAAATTACTAAATAAAAAACAACTAACCTTTTTTACAAAAATCTGCTTAAAATGATGTGATAATTTGGACAATCCGTTATTTAATTAATTAAAACATAAGAATATGTTAACCATTAGAATAATTACATTTGCCATAGGTCTCATGAGCTGTCATTTGTCATTTTACATCAAAATTATTAAATAATATGATTGGAAAAGATAAACCACATTATCTCGTCAATAACAATCAAATAATTTATTTGAAGAGAATATTTTACAAAACTAAAATATTATAATTGATTATCTTGTTTTAATAATATATAATTATTAATTACTAATTTTTTTTAAAAAAATCTTTTGAGTTTATTTTGATTGATTTATTAAATCTATCTCTAATTTGTTGTTGAAAAAGCAAAAATAAATTTATGTTTAAATGTAAAAAATTAATATTTTACTGAAAAAATATTAAGATATATTGATACAATATTTTTTATTTGTATAATAAACATAAATAGTTTGTATATGAAAGGAGATGTTGATTTGAACGGTTAATTAAGTAATTGATTGATACATAATAATTTGTCATTTATGGCAAATTACTAAGTAATGAATAACTAACCTTTTTTAAAAAAATCTATTTAAAATAATGTGTTAATTTGGGCAATCAATTATTTAATTAATTGACACATAATGATGTGTTAACCATTAAAATAATAACATTGACAAAGGTCTCTTACGAGCTGCTATTAAATAATATGATTAAACAAGAAAAACCACATTATCTTGGCCATAAGAATATAATATTGGATTTGGAGAAAATATTTTAAAAACTTAAAATATCATAATTGATTTTCTTAATAATATATAATTATTAATTACTGACAAAAAAAATTTGTAAATGTATTTTCATTGATTTATAAACCCCATCTCTAAATTATGGGTGAAAAAGCAAAAATAAATTCATGTTTAAAAGCTAAAAAATTAGTACTTTATCAAAAAAATGTTAAAGATATAGTGATATAATATTGTTTATTTGTATAATAAACATAAATAGTTAGTAGATGACCTGCTTAAAGGACATACTGATTTGAGCTAATGATTAATTAATTGATTGATACATAATAATTTGTCATTTTACGGCAAATTACTAAATAAAGAATAAGTAACCTTTTTTTGAAAAATATGCTTAAAATGATTTGTTAATTTGGAAAATCAGTTATTTAATTAATTGACACATAATAATGTGTTAACTATTAAAATAATAACATTTGGCAAAGTACTTCATTTGACATTTTATAGAAAAAAGATTAAATAGTATGATTAGATAAGAAAAACAACATATTTAAAGAAAATATTTACAAAACTAAAATATCATAATTGATTTTCTTATTTTAATAATATATAATTAATTACATACTTTGTTAAAAAAATCTTAAGTTTATTTTGTTTGATTTATTGACCCTATCTCTAAATTATGGGTGAAAAAGTACAAATACATTTATATTTAAAGCTACAAAATTGATACTTTATTAAAAAGTTAAGATATAGTGATATAACAGTGTTTATTAGTATAATAAACATAAATAGTTTGTAAATCTGCTTAGAAGAACATGTTGATTTGAACTTAACACATAATAATTTATCATTATACGGCAAATTATAAAATAAAGAATAACTAACCTTTTTAGAAAATTTGCTTAAAATAATATTTTAATTTGACAATCAGTTATTTAATTAATTAACATATAATAATGTGTTAACCATTAAAATAAAGACATTTTTCAAAAGCTCTCATGAGCTGTTATTTCTCATT
>NC_080057.1:1593173-1670673 GCF_026212465.1 Amaranthus tricolor | reverse complement strand
TAAGAACGTAACAAATACTTACGGCATCTATATTTTCGACTCCAAACTCCTTCACGGATTTTATAATATCGTCCATGTACTTCAGCGCGTAGTACCGCATTCAACGGAAGAAGAAGGTTGTTGAAAGCACTAAGAGAAAATAGATGTTAGTGTCAAAAACGGTTAAAAACGCATAAAATCGCAACTTAACACGTAATTTCTAGCATATGACTATGATTTTCAATTCTAACCACTTTAACACAATAATATATACCAAATCATGTTGTGTTCCAAGTTTCGTGCATAACAAACCAAATTTGAGCTACTTTACGCGCGAAATTAACAAAAACGCTTAAAAACGCATAAAATCGCAACTTAACACGTAATTGCTAGCATATGACTATGATTTTTAATTATATGCACTTCAACACAATAATATATACCAAAAGAGTGTTGTGTGCCAAGTTTCGTGCAAATCTGATACAAATGTGGTTGTATGAAATGAAGATACCAAAGGAGCCCACACAAGGCTGCATACAGACCTCACGACACAACATCAAACTAGTGACCAGACCACCTTGCACGACACGTGGAGACCAAACCTATGCATCCAGGACCTAGGCTAAAGTGGAATTGGAATCTTGGTACTTGGATCTAGCTATCAAGGTCCAAAAACCATTCTAACAATCCCCGTGGACGCCAAGAAGCTGAGCTGAAGGAGGGCTGCTCAACAATTTGCTAGATCAGAATTGTCTAAGTGTTTGTGGTTGTTTCGTGTTCTTTTCATGATCATTTGTAGTTTTTGTCTGTTTCATTAATCAAAGCTTCCGCACAACATTAATCCTTGCATAACCAAGGCCTTAATCAGCCCCGGTTTCGCATCAAAACCAAGTTTGAGCTACTTTATGCGCAAAAGTGTCAAAAACGGTTAAAAACGCATAAAATCGCAACTTAACACGTAATTTCTAGCATATGACTACGATTTTCAATTCTAACCACTTCAACACAATAATATATACCAAATAGGGTTGTGTGCCAAGTTTCGTGCAAAACAAACAAAGTTTAAGCTACTTTACGCGCGAAAGTGCCAAAAACGGTTAAAAACACATAAAATCGCAACTTAAGACGTAATTTCTAGCATATGACTATGATTTTCAATTCTAACCACTTCAACACAATAATATATACCAAATAGTGTTGTGTGCCAAGTTTCGAGCAGAACAAACCAAGTTTGATCTACTTTACGCGTGAAATTGACAAAAACGCTTAAAAACGCATAAAATCGCAACTTAACACGTTATTTCTAGCATATGACTATGATTTTCAATTCTATCCACTTCAACACAATAATATATACCAAAAGAGTGTTATGTGCCAAGTTTCGTGCAAATCTGATACAAATGTGGTTGTATGAAATGAAGATACCAAAGGAAACCACACAAGGCTGCATACAGACCTCACGACACAGCAACAAACTAGTGACAAGACCATCTTGCACGACACGTGGAGACCTAACCTATGCATCCAGGACCTAGGCTATAGTGGAAATGGATTCTTGGTACTTGGATCTAGCTATCAAGGTCCTAAAACCATTCTAACAATCCCCGTGGACTCCTAGAAGCTGAGCTGAAGGAGGGCTGCTCAACAGTTTGGTAGATCAAAATTGTCTAAGTGTTTGTGGTTGTTTCGTGTTCTTTTCATGATCATTTGTAGTTTTTGTCTGTTTCATTAATCAAAGCTTCATCACAACATTAATCCTTGTATAACCAAGGCCTTAATCAGCCCCGGTTTCGCATCAAAACCAAGTTTGAGCTACTTTATGCGCAAAAGTGTCAAAAACGGTAAAAAAACGCATAAAATCGCAACTTAACACGTAATTTCTAGCATATGACTACGATTTTCAATTCTAACCACTTCAACACAATAATATATACCAAATAGTATTGTGTGCCAAGTTTCGTGCTTAACAAACCAAGTTTGAGGTACTTTACGCGCGAAAGTGCCAAAAACGGTTAAAAACGCATAAAATCGCAACTTAACACGTAATTTATAGTATATGACTATGATTTTCAATTCTAACCACTTCAACACAATAATATATACCAATTAGTGTTGTGTTCCAAGTTGCGTGCATAACAAACCAAGTTTGAGCTACTTTACGCGCGAAATTGACAAAACGCTTAAAAACGCTTAAAATCGCAACATAACACGTAATTTCTAGCATATGACTATGATTTTCAATTCTATCCACTTCAACACAATAATATATACCAAAGAGTGTTGTGTGCCAAGTTTCGTGCAAATCTGATGTTGGACCTCTTGAGTTTTGATGATGACTACACTTTATTTAAACAAATATGTTTTTGTTTTTAAAGATTATGTGCTGGTCGATATCCGGTCGTAATTATGATCGTTGATAGTACCTATGACTTGGTTCATGGAAATCTACGTGTCAAAAGGATCCAAAAATGTTAGAAGAAGTATATCGCTTGGGATTTTAAATGGAGACAGCAGGTCTACTATTCCTAAGTTGGATGTTCTAACAAAACTGGAAATTGGAGACAGCGCACTGTTCCTGAACTGGAGTCAGCCTACGTTAACTGGAAATTCTGGTTATTTATTTTTAATTATTATTTTTAGTTGATGTATTAATTAAATTAATTTGTTGCATTTATTAATTATTATAATTAATTGGCAAAAAGTTTTCTAAAAATTACTTTACGTATGAGCCTCTAAATAAAGATCCTTTATTTTAGGATCTATATTTAGTAAATATTGAATTTGCTAAAAATAGAAATAGCGGTTGTTGAATAGGTTTTAGTTATTATTTTTAACCAGTCTTTATCTTAGATAATAGGTTAACGTGTCTATTTTTATTAAGTATAACCGTTTCTATAAATAGCATGAAGTTCCAGCCGTTATTATGGGAATAGGAACTGTTGCTGAAGAAACTGCTGCTTAAGGGAACAGAACCTATTATTAGGGAACAGCGGTTATTGCTAAATAACCATGGGCATGAATTGGTCAACTTTAAATGCCTATTTTAAGATTAACCGTAGGAAGACTTGGTTATTAAAAACCACATTATTCCCATGATCATTTTGGATAAGGAATAATGGTTGGAATATTCCTTTTCATTAGGGATTTTAGCTCTATAAATAGTGGACTCGGTTATTCTTCAAAACTCGCCTTAGTATGAGTCATTAAATCATACGTAATTTTGGGAGAATTTTTACAAGAAAATTTTGTTTTAAAAATGCCAATTAATTTATAATATTTTCTTGTGCAACTCATTGATTTTATTTTAGAGAATTTTTATCCTTTTGTAAGGGTTTTTGAGAGAATCTTTGTAACTAGACTTGGGTGAGTCTAGGGGGAATTAGAATGCTTCTAGTGAAGCTAGAGAAGAGAATAGCTTTGAGTAAAGCTAAGGACATAGCTTTGAGTGAAGCTAGTGTGGAGTTTAGCTTTTAGTGAAGCTAAGTTTGTTGCTTTGAGTGAAGCAATTTGAGAGAGAAGTTGGCCTAGTTGATGCGCTTCGAGTGAAGTAAGATGTTTAATGTAATTGTAACGAGTTGCCTTAAACATAGTGGAGAATTTAGAAATCCCGAGGGGTCGTGGTTTTTCCTTCTGTTTAGGCCCAGAAGGTTTCCACGTAAAAATCGTTTGTCTCTTTTAATTATTTCGCTCTAAGTTTAAGCTTTATTTATTTTATTCCATTCCGCAAAAACAGGGCAAAAACGCTTAAACTAGTAACAACAACAATTCACCCCCCCTCTTGTTGCTGTTCCCGTTTCTAATTGAGTCTACATCTGATACAAATGTGGTTGTATGAAATGCAGATACCAAAGGAGCCCACACAACGCTGCATACAGACCTCACGACACACAGCAAACTAGTGACCAGACCACCTTGCACGACACGTGGAGACCAAACCTATGCATCCAGGACCTAGGCTAAAGTGGAAATGGAATCTTGGTACTTGGATCTAGCTATCAAGGTCTTTAATCCATTCTAACAATCCCCGTGGACTCCTAGAAGCTGAGTTGAAGGAGGGCTGCTCGACAGTTTGCTAGATCAGAATTGTCTAAGTGTTTGTGGTTGTTTCGTGTTCTTTTCATGATCATTTGTAGTTTTTGTCTGTGTCATTAATCAAAGCTTCCGCACAACGTTAATCCTTGCATAACCAAGGCCTTAATCAGCCCCGGTTTCGCATCAAAACCAAGTTTGAGCTACTTTATGCGCAAAAGTGTCAAAAACGGTTAAAAACGCATAAAATCGCAACTTAACACATAATTTCTAGCATATGAGTACGATTTTAAATTCTAACCACTTCAACACAATAATATATACCAAATAGTGTTGTTTGCCAAGTTTCGTGCAAAACAAACCAAGTTTGAGCTACTTTACGCGCGAAAGTGCCAAAAACGGTTAAAAACGCATAAAATCGCAGCTTAACACGTAATTTCTAGCATATGACTACGATGTTCAATTCTAACCACTTCAACACAATAATATATATCAAATAGTGTTGTGTGCCAAGTTTCGTGCAAAAGAAACCAAGTTTGAGCTACTTTACGCGCGAAAGTGCCAAAAACGGTTAAAAACGCATAAAATCGCAACTTATCACGTAATTTCTAGCATATGACTATGATTTTCAATTTTAACCACTTCAACACAATAATATATATGAAATAGTGTTTTGTGCCAAGTTTCGTGCATAACAAACCAAGTTTGATCTACTTTACGCGCGAAATTGACAAAAACGCTTAAAAACGCATAAAATCGCAACTTAACACGTAATTTCTAGCATATGACTATGATTTTCAATTCTATCCACTTCAACAAAATAATATATACCAAAGTGTGTTGTGTGCCAAGTTTCATACAAATATGATACAAATGTGGTTGTATGAAATGAAGATACCAAAGGAGTCCACACAAGGCTGCACACAGACCTCACGACATAACAGCAAACTAGTGACCAGACAACCTTGCACGACACGTGAAGACCAAACCTATGCATCCAGGACCTAGGCTAAAGTGGAAATGAAATCTTGGTTTTTGGATCTAACTATCAAGGTCCTAAAACCATGGTAACAATCCCCATGGACTCCTTGAAGCTGAGCTGAAGGAGGGTTGCTCGACAGTTTGCTAGATCAGAATTGTTTAAGTGTTTGTGGTTGTTTCGTGTTCTTTTCATGATCATTTGTAGTTTTTATCTGTGTTATTAATCAAAGCTTCCGCAAAAAATTAATCCTTTCATAACCAAGGCCTTAATCAGCCCCGGTTTCGCATGAAAACCAAGTTTGAGCTACTTTATCCTCAAAAGTGTCAAAAACGGTTAAAAACGCATAAAATCGCAACTTAACACGTAATTTCTAGCATATGACTACGATTTTCAATTCTAACCACTTCAACAAAATAATATATACCAAATAGTGTTGTGTGCCAAGTTTCGTACAAAACAAACCAAGTTTGAGCTACTTTACGCGCGAAAGTGCCAAAAACGGTTAAAAACGCATAAAATCGCAACTTAACACGTAATTTCTAGCTTATGACTATGATTATCCATTCTAACCACTTCAACACAATAATATATACCAAATAGTGTTGTGTTCCAAGTTTTGTGCATAACAAACCAAGTTTGATCTTGTTTACGCGCGAAATTGACAAAAACGCTTAAAAACGCATAAAATCGCAACTTAACACGTAATTTTCTAGCATATGACTATGATTTTCAATTCTATCCACTTCAACACAATAATATATACCAAATAGTGTTGTGTTCCAAGTTTCGTACAAATATGATACAAATGTGGTTGTATGAAATGAAGATACCAAAGGAGCTCACACAAGGCTGCATACAGACCTCTCGACACAGCAGCAAACTAGTGACCAGACCACCTTGCAAGACACGTGGAGACCATACCTATGCATCCAGGACCTAGGCTAATGTGGAAATGGAATCTTGGTACTTGGATCTAGCTATCAAGGTCCTAAAACCATTCTAAAAATCCCCGTGGACTCCTAGAAGCTGAGCTGAAGGAGGGCTGCTCGACAGTTTGCTAAATTAGAATTGTCTAAGTGTTTGTGGTTGTTTCGTGTTCTTTTCATGATCATTTGTAGTTTTTGTCTGTGTCATTAATCAAAGCTTCCGCACAACATTAATCCTTGCATAACCAAGGCCTTAATCAGCCCCGGTTTCGCATCAAAACCAAGTTTGAGCTACTTTATGCGCAAAAGTGTCAAAAACGATTAAAAATGCATAAAATCGCAACTTAACACGTAATTTCTAGCATATGACTATGATTTTAAATTCTAACCACTTCAACACAATAATATATACCAAATAGTGTTGTGTGCCAAGTTTCGTGCAAGACAAACCAAGTTTGAGCTACTTTACGCGCGAAAGTGCAAAAAAAGCTTAAAAACGCATAAATTCGCAACTTAACACTTAACACTTTTCTCTTTGTAAACTCCCTCCTCACCATGCCAAACCCAAACATGATATTGAGGCCTAACCCCACGTAGAAGTATGTGCTCCCTAAGGATATCAACACTATCTACCTTTGATACATTGCCACTACTAATACATGGGCAATAAAAACCAACTCCCCCCGTCCTAACTTGATGTTCAACCGCAATACTACAAAATTCTAATACGCCATCAATAAATTCCGACGATTCAATGCTTCCATACATCCAAGAACAACCTTTTGTCATCCTAATTAGTGTGATTAATTGATTCAAAACAAAATTAATATACAAATTTTAAACATATATAATTATTTCTAACAAACCTAACCGCAGTAATTTATCTTGCAACTGATTATTTGCTGCGGTTAGGTACTAATAATGCAAATGATGATACTCACAAGTATGGCTTTGCCATTGTTAAACGTTAATTATTTCCTGTTTTATCCTATCTTAGCATGCACTTCTAAATTCTAAACCTGTATTATTTACTAATCTAATTCATAGCATCATTTCAGAAAATTTCGTTCGTTTCAGTCGCAAATTAAATAACAATATGGTTTCAGTTCTGATATCCACAACCATGCTTCCAAGGACAACGAGGACAAGAGCAAAAGCATTTTTCTTGACTCATAATCACTGATCTCTGAAATTCTTTTCAAAACAAAATCTTATATAATAGTTTGAATCGTTGCACAAATCATGTTGTTTAACAAACAATTAGAGATAAATTATTAGAAGGCATTAATACTATGAAAGCATATAAATCTAGAGGAATACATAAATTAAGCAATCAACTTTTAAATCAAAGCTTTTCCCAGACAATGTGATACAATTACCACAAGCAAATTGCACTGAAATTTGATCCCATTAGAGGGAGATATAGAAGCACACAGAATTTCTAGTTTCCATTATTATGTTTCTTCACTTTCCTTTTAAAACATTACTCAACATAAAATAGGTCGCACAAAAAAGATATCCCAGCCAGTCTCACTTAGAAGTCTCTTAGAATGAAAATGAGGAAATCTATTTATTCAAAGGAAAAAATGACACCAAAAGCTTTTTCATGAATATCTTGCAAAACTTAAATGCTTAACAAATTAAAAGGAGAAGAAAATACCTAAATGTCGTGGGTTTTGAAGATGAACAAGACCCAAGTTTGCAGATTAAGATGAAGAACGACTTTGAAGAAACGAACTGCTGTACGTTACTTTTGTGAAGCGTTTTTCAATGGAGAAGATGATGAAGAGCAGATGAAGAGCAGATGATGAAGTTTGATGATGAACTAACAAGAACAGTAGAAGTTTGAAGTTTGAGTATGGAGAAGATAAACTGGTGTGTTCGTCGTGCGTGTGTTCGTTTGTGTAATGAAACAGAAGCTTAAGGGTTTTTGTCTTATGAAAATATAAACGTTAAAAAGCTGGGCGCCATTTTAATATATGCTATTTGCTGCGGTCAAAAGGATAAACCGCAGCAATTGAGTGGGTTATTTGCTGCGGTCACAAGCATAACCGCAGTAATTAAGCTTGCAACTGATTATTTGCTTCGGTTAGGTACTAAAACCGCAGCAATTGTTTGGTTTTTTTTTTCTTATTCTTTTTCCTATTTATTGCTGCGTATATACAATAACCGCAGCAAATGATAAGCAGCAAATACGTTTTTTTCCACTAGTGCACTAGTTCATTTAGAATGTGGAAAGAGCAAGTAGGTAGCTACATGAGCATTGGTTCATCCCTAAATGATTTTAAGAATTTTTATAGGGATTTAAAAGGGTATATTAATGATGCTGATGGTCAAATGTTTGTTGAAATGTTAGGAAAAAAGAAAATTACCTTACCTTTTTCTTTAACTTTGATGTAGATCATTCCGAATCACTATGCATGGCATTATGGGCTGATGGTACGTGTAGAAAAAATTATGTTGTTTTTGGTGACTCTATATCTATAGATGCTACATATAGCACTAATAAGTATAATTTAGTATTTGCGCCATTTACGGGTGTAGATAATCACAAGCGGTGTGTTACATTTGCCATTGGTTTAAGTAGCAAGGAGGATGTTGCGTCATATACGTGGCTTTTTCAGACGTTTTTGAATTCTATGGGGGGAAACAACTATATTCTATCATTACTGATCAAGACCCTGTTGTTAAGATTGATTTGCCGACAGTTTTTCCAAAGTCTGTTCATAAATTTTGTGTATGGCTCATAATGAAAAAGTTGAAGGCTTGCTTCATTGCCTTTTCTACGTTTTGATGATGATGGAGTAGAACATATAGGCAACGACAGAGTTTGTCTCAATTCCTCTTCAATACCTTTATCAACATCAACGGTTTTTTGAGGTTTGGATGATGTTGATGTATTTCGCATCAATGAGTCTAAAATACATATAAAATAATATATTAGAAAATAACAATAAATGATCAAATAATAACATGAAATATGTTAACATAAAGAACTACAAATAATAAATGAATATATAACAAACTTCATGTTCACATCAGCTATGTGTTGCTGACTCTTAGACTTGTTCTTCGAAGCACTAGATTTTATCCTTATACCTCTTACTTTCACAACAACACTACTCTTTGATACTTGCTTTGCAATGGTTGCAATAATTAAGAAAAATGAACATGAACATAAACAAGAACAACATTAAAATGAACAACACTACAACACAAAACATGAACACAAAAACAGAACATATAAAACACATAAAAACAAATTAAAAATTTTGTACAATAAAATAACATGAAACTCTATGCAAATAACATGAAAACAATGTAGAGTAACATGAAATGGTACAAAATTAGATTAAATTTTGTACCTTCATTTTCAAGCTCTTCACCTTGCACTTTAGTGATATCAGTGATTTTGTTTATAAAAACTAAACCCTTTTCTGTTATAGCATTTATAAACATAATAATTAAAATTGACATACAACATCTAAAAAAACATATAAGGTAATAAAACATAATAATACCTTTACTTGCATTATTCCCTTTTCTACGTTTTGATGACGATGGAGTAGAACATAAAGGCAACGAAAGAGTTTCCCTTAAGTGCTCTTCAATACCTGTATTAGCATCAATGAATTTTTGACGTTCGGATGATGTTGTTGTTTTTGGCTTCAATGAGTCTAAAAAACATATAAATTAATATATTAGAAAGTAACAATAAATCAACAAATCATAACATGAATAATGTTAAAAAAATAATAAATGAATATATAGCAACCTTCATGTTCAACTTTTGCTTTTTTTTTTCTTTCGCTTTTCCTCTTTTCTCTTTGCAATAAGTTTGTTAATACTCTCAACCTCAGTTGGTTCAGTAGACTGTTGAGAATTTCTAGTGAAAGCCATCTTATATAATCTGAAAACATGAAAAACAAATAAGAACATGCAGAAACTAAACAGAAAAATAACAAGAATATAACATAAAAAAACACATAAACCATGAAAAATAAAATTACAAACAAAACAAAAACGAGAACACAAGACTACTCTCATAAAGAAGATACATTTATTAACTAAACAAATGACAAATCTGAGTTCATGTACAAGAATACAACAAAAAAAGTATAACAACACAAAAATGTCATATAAACAACACATAAACCATAAAACAAAACATCAAATGACACAGTATACATAAACCATAAAAAATAAAAAAAGAAACAATATGAACATCAACAGTACAAAACAACAACATTAAAATGAACAACACTACAATACAAAACATGAACACAAAAACAGGAACAAAAATATAGAAAAATAAAAAGCAACATTAAAATGAACATCAACAACACAAAACATTTATGAAAAACAAAAAAAAAGAAACATAAACTGAAAACAATCAAACACAAATTTGGACATAAAAAAAAAGCAAAATAACATAAAACAATACATAAACCGCGAAATTAACAGAACACAAGACTACTCTCATAAAAAAGATACATGTATATACTAATCGAATGACATTTATGAGTTCATATACAACAACACATAAACCATAAAAAAAAACATCAAATGACACAATGTAAAAATAAAATCAAAATAAAAACAGTAAAATAAAACATGAACATGAACAACAATACAAACAAAGGAATACCAACAAAAACATGAAAACGAAAATAAAAATAATAAAAACTCAGAAAAAATAAAATAGAAACATAAAAATGAACATGAACAACACAAAACGTTTATGTTGGTTGTTTAATAAAGTAAAATGAACATGAACAACACAGATTACAATGTAATCATGAAATGGAGTAGCAGCAATTGAAGAAAAGCAGTGACAAATCGCAAATCGCACATACTTGAAAGCACGAACATTGTAATCACAAAATACTTGAAACACAAATTGCAAGTGCAAGTGAAGAAAAAACGGGTAAAACAAAAATATATTATAAATCACAAAAAATTGAAAAGATCAAAAGAAAGCAAAAAACGTAATATGAGAAATGGAGTAGCAATTTAAGAAAGTCCTCACAAATTGAAACCCTAACCAAAAAAAAACCAAATCAAACGCAAATCAAACACAAAAAAAAGTAAAAATGCATACCGAATGCGAAGATTTGTAGCAATAGGTTGAAGATTTGAAATTTGATTTGTGAATGCACAACGAAGATTTGCCGAGTAAAATGATGAAGATTTGTAGGATTTGCACAGTAAAATCAGAAATATAGAAAGAGAGAGAAGCAAAAAAAGGGAATGAAAATTGAATGAAAAAAATAACGTACAAACAACAGTAACCAAAACTGACATTCATAATCCCACGTAAATACTACTGGTCCATTGTAATCAAACGCGCCACAGTGAAAGTTTGCACGATTCGCACATAACGAAGGTTTGCACCTGAACTTCTCTCTCTCTCTCTCTCTCTCCCCCTCTCTCTCTATATATATACATATATATATATATATATATATATATATATATATATATATATATATATATATATATATTATATACATATATATATATATATATATATATATATATATATATATATTATATACATATATATATATATATATATATATATATATATATATTATATACATATATATATATATATATATATATATATATTTATATATTATATATATATATATTATATATATATATATATATATATATATATATATATATATAGATATATATATATATCCATACATACATACATATATATATATATATATATATATATATATATATATATATATATATATATATATATATATATATATATATATATATATATATATATATATATATATATATATATATATATATATATATATATATATATATATGTATTAAATAAAGTATGAAGATGATGTTATGCTTTCTTAATCAAGAGATATGATTTCAATAACTGGATGAGTAGAGGTAGTATGACCTCACTAACTTTAAAGTAGACGTAGTATGACGTAAATTGGTGGAAAGATTTTTACTCGCGGTTATGGGGGCATTATGAGCCACTGCGGGGGTATACATACTTAACCATAGGCACCGAAGTAAGGCGTGTTGCCTATGGTAGAGACTTGCTTGTGGGTTAGCTCCCCCTAATGTATTGTCTCACTCTTGAAGTTTGGGGTTTGGTCTAACAGTATGGCCGGGAAAGTACAACAGTATGGCTGACTAATTCAATGAATCATTTGAAATTTATTAAAAAGTAAATATTGAACTCTAACCGACGTATGGTAGGTTGTTATTTTGCTTTATGTTATAATGTTAATGTTATAAGAGATGTTTTGTCGACGTGTACCTTTGATCTTAATGATCCTGCGATGATGTTATTTTTCTTTCGGGGTTAATAACTAGCAGTAAGTTTAGTTGCAGGCTGGGGAGTGAGGATTACACCGAAGAATAATACAGATAGAGTATGGAAGGATTATAATTTTGAACTTTAATAGCTTTTCAGGAATGGATTTGTTTAAGAGGCGACTTCGCTCTCGAGATGTATTCCTTAGTCTTTTGATTCATATCTTTTATCCGCTGCTAAGACTATAACATCACTAAATAATCTATAATAACTCTAGTAGAACTTGATCCGGAAGTCTTAATTTTAAAAACTTCGTCTTCTCATGCCTTTATGACATCTTGGTTTAACTCGGGTCCTGCTCAGTTTTCTTTTAAAATATAAAATCTCTCTTTTAACGCGAGTTTTTCCGAAATGTTACAACATAATTTCCCGGTAGTAGCCACAGGAGTAGAAGCAGGTTTGGATTGAGACATGCCGGCCTTATCAAGAATCCCAGAGGCATACTTGTGTTGAGAAAGAAAGAGACCTGCAGAATTACGAGAAAAAGCAATACCCAAGAAGTAACTAAGAGGACCTAAGTCCTTCGTAGCAAATTCGGAACTCAACTTAGATATAATGGACTGACGAAGAAAGTCAGAGGAAGTAGTGAGAATGATATTGTCTACATATAACAAAAGATACACAATGTCGGTCCGATGGCAGTAAATAAATAGAGACAAATTAGAAACAATGTTACAAAATCAGCAAACCTTTGATACTAAGCACTAGGAGCTTGCTTAAGACCATAAAGAGATTTGCGAAGAAGACAAACATGGTCAGGATACGTATGGTCACGAAAACCAAGAGGCTGGTGCATGTAAACAGTTTCATTCAAATGTCCACGAAGAAAAGCATTTTTGACATCCAATTGATGAATCGACTAAGATTTTGACAATGCGAATAGATTCCAGTTTCACCACAGGGTTAAAGGTTTAATCAATTCCCTCTCTTTGAGATTTTCCATCACCAACAATGCGCGCCTTATAACGCTTAAAAGAACCATCAGATTTTCTTTTTAAACGAAAAATTCATAAAGAGCGAATAATATTGGCATAAGGAGGCTGAGGAACAAGATCCTAAGTGTGATTCTCAATTAAAGCATCAAATTCATCCTGCATAGCTTGTTTCCAGTTCGGGTCATAGAGGACATGTATGGGATTTCGGGGAATAGGAGAAAAGAAAACGGATAATGCATAGGAAGAATATTTGGGGTTGGGTTTGAAGATTCCATGTTGACTACGTGTAGTCATGCCAATACGAGGTTGAGATGGGGATAAAAAAGATGTTGGTTGTGGAGGAGGGGAAGTGTTTGGGATGGAAAGGTCACAATCTGGGCTGCTAGAGTATGCCCATCTGTGACGGGAGGGAAAGTTGGGCAAGGGATGGGAGTTTGTTGCTGGGTCAGGGACTATGGGTTGGGAGCAACAGGGGAGGGGTTGGTTGGGGATTCTAGGCTGCAACAGGGAATAGGCCTAGTAGGTGGATTGGAGGAAGAAATGGTGTTGGGCTGAAATAAGATTAAGGGACGAGAGTCTTCTAAGAAGTTGTACTCATAAGGAGTACTACTAGGAGATTGAGAAAAAGAAAAAGTGTGTTCATCAAAAATAACATAACGAGATAATATGATTTTTTGAGAGGAGAGATCATACCACTTTTAACCACGATGCGATGATGGATATCCCAAAAAGATACACGAAGAGCAGCGAAGTTAAAGTTTGAGAATTTTGAAGGAAGAAATGAGAGGAAAACATAAACACCCAAAAACCTGGAGATGAGAATAAGAAGAAGATTTGTGGTAAAGAAGATCAGTAAGTGTGAGATTACCAAGTAACTTAGAAGGGAGAATGTTGAGAAGATAAGTTGCGGTATTCAAGGAGTGAGGCCGAAAATACGATGGAAGAGAAGCATGACATAATAAAGTACAAATGATATTATTTATGGAGCGTATTTTTCTTTCGGATTTTCCATTTTGAGAAGAATTTTGAGGACAAAAGAAACGAAGAGAGATACCCAAGCATTACAAAATTGGTGAAAAAGATGATTATCAAAATCACCCCCATGATCACATTGAAAAAATTTAATTGAAAGCTCAAATTGAGTTTGGATATAAGTGGTAAAATTTACAAAAATATCATAAACTTGAGATTTGCGAAATAAGTGAAAAGTCCATAAATAATTAGTAAAGTCATCAGGAAAAGGATATAATACTTGTAACCCGATGGACTGGAAACTGAAGAAGTCCATAAATCACTATGAATAATCTCAAAAGGACAAGTACTTTTAGACAAAGATGTAATAAAAGGCAATTTAACATATTTTCCCAAAGGACAAGAATGACAAACAAAAGAAGGATCTTTATTACATTGAATTGAAATAGAGGAATACAAGAAATCTAAAATTACTTTTCCCGGATGACCTAAACGAGAATGCTAAAGACTAGTAGAAAATGTAGAAAATGCGGAAGAAGTAGATGATGAGACAGGAGTTCCATGTGTCGATTGGAAAGGATAAAGATCACCCTTGCTATTAGATTTCAGAACGATGTTCCCCGTGGCCAAATCCTCCACAGAAAAGCCAAAAGGATCAAATTCAATAGAAACCATATTAATTTGTGAACAAAAATGAGATTTTTAATAAGTTAAGGAGCATGTAATACATTTTTGAGGGTAAGGGATTTCGCAGGTGAGGGAAGGGATAAGTGACCGTGACCGTGACCGTGACCGTGACCATGACCGTTAACCGGAATCATACACTACCAATAATAATACCATTATTTAAAGGATGCTTTAAAAGAGAATAGTTAAGAAGACTACCTTGACATCGAGTCATGTGAGAATTTGCATCGGTGTCCATGTAAAATTGCTTATTGGGAGAGGATAGAGATAGAGTATGCATGGCTTGATCAATATTCATCGGAGTATAACCCATACATGACGAATTAGGCCCAGTGTAGTAACTTTGGGCTGGACGAGGACCAAGGAGCCCATCATGAGTAGGAGCAGGAACATGTTTCTGAGGAGCCCAAGAAATTATTGGATGAGGACAAGGGGGCTGAGCCCATTGAGGAGAGGCCCAGTATGGCCATAAGGCCTGATTCGAAAAATTGAACTGATTAAGACAAATTATCCAAAACATGCACAAAATAAGATGAGTTTCATATTATTTCAAAAAATAAGCGTGTAATTTCCAAACCTGAGGTTTGGGGCTGTTCGCAGTTACTAACTGCGAACAGGTGTTGACTTTTTTTTTTGACCTGTTCGCAGTTAGTAACTGCGAACAACTATTTTTTTTCCTAATTATTGAGTTGTTTTTATTTGATGTATTTGCATTAGAGACATTAGAATAAGTTATTTCAAGTCAATGTGTGTTTCAGGCTGGGATAATTCATCGCCAAAAGTCCGAGCATTCGTAAGTCAAAGCTTGGAGGCTATGATAAACTAAATAAACATATATATACAACTAAATATATACAAATGTTTGAAATATACAACTAAATAAACACACACACACACACACACACACACAAACACACACACACACACACATATATATATATATATATATATATATATATATATATATATATATATATATATATATGTATATATATATATATATATATATATGTATATATATATATATATATATATATATATATATATATATATATATATATATATATATATATATATATGTATATATATATATATATGTATATATATATATATATATATATATATATATATATATACATATATATATATATACATATATATATATACATATATATATATACATATATATATATATATATATATATATATATATATATATATATATATATATATATATATATATATATACATATATATATATATATATATATACATATATATATACATATATATATATACATATATATATATATATATATATATATATATATATATATATATATATATATATATATAGTCAATCCAAATACACAAAAATGAAACGTTAATGCTCATAACCCTCATCTACCCTATCCAACTGAGTTGGTCTCCTACGCCTCCTACGGTAGTAAGAGGAGTTCGTGTGTTGCTCTGGCAGAGGAGGGGAATGATACTGTGATTGCTGGGATGGCCCAGCCTGCGAGGTCCCGGCAACGTCAACGGGGTATGAAAGGTCCATCTTCTCCAAATAATAATTAAGCAGGAGATGACACGTGCGCATCGGCGGTAGCCGGTGATGACTCCGAAGCGACTTCCGGTATGAAGTGTTGGAATTGCGTGCCGAAGAGCATGCCTTGCGCAATCTCCCTCACCGGCTCTTCGTGGCTGTACCACATCACTGCTTCCGCACCTTGTGCCTGAAATTAATATGTAGTTAATGTAATATTATATTATGCAATCGGCAACTTAATCTTTTAAATGTAAATGAAGACTTACATATTGGGTCAGGCACAGCAGGAGCATAATATGACGTTGCGATGCTGCCACGTGATGTCATCCATCGGCGAGTGATGGAGAGGAACCATGGCATGTAGTCAGGTGTAGCAGGTGCGCCATGAACATCAATCGGCGCACCTTGGGCCAGCAGCTCAAGTCTATGATCCCAACGAGTGATGTGGCGCCAGTTGATCTCCGTCTAGTTCGCTATACCCTGATTCTTGCGTGAAATTAGGTGCAACTCGGGTTCAGTGTCGCAAGGCGGTGGAATGCCCTGTACCAACCCATATTAGCGCAGTACGCGCTCCGGTAGATGTACTTCGACAATGTCGAAGCATATGAGTGGCACAAAAGCCCTCTAAGCACCTGACTGAATCCCCGAGTGCTCGGGCATAGCTGCGTAGGCTTCGGCAGGGTACGGGTCCCACAAAAACTATAATATATGTTATGAAAATGTAAATGATGTGTTAATTAAATTGCAGTAATGTTAATGAATACTGAAATATGTACCTGGTTGGGTCGCAGCAGGTCTAACTGATCTCGGTAGAATCCTAGATCGGTCCCAGTGTGTTTACGTGTTCGACGTGTAAAATTCCACCGTGAACCATATGTAAGATCTGGTGGGGGTTGTTGCGAAGGAGCAGATTCACCACGACCAACGCTTTTGTAACGTTAGCCGATACGAATATGCTCCCACGCCCACAGCTAACGATTGCAAATGTAATTAGTATGTAATTCACCAAATGTGGTTTAGAATTAAATGTTATTGTTATTACCTGTAATATGACTAGTGGTCCTGCAATCTCCTTGACGTTCTTATGGGCAGCACCACATAGCCTCCTGTACAAGTATCCTAGGGATGCGGAGCCCCAGCTATACTCGGCGAGGCGCTCCCATAGGTCGTTAAGTAAAGTCAAATATAGGAGCTGTATTTGGTTGCTTGTTTTATTAGCAAACAAGAAAACTCCTATCAAATAAAGTCCATGATGTAACTAAGTTCATACATATATAATGCACATAAAATTCAAATAATAAATCAATTAATATGCTCATAAATGATATTTCTAATAACAACATGAAAATTTCTAATAATATATAATGTACATCAAATTCAACTTATTCAATATGCTCATCAACAACAATACTTCAAAAAACAACATAAAGCTATGAAAACAATTTAAATTTACCTTGAACAGTTATGGATGATTAAGAAGAGTGTTGATTTTAGAATTAGTAACCTACATTTGAGAAAATAACACAACTTAATCAAAACCCTAAAAATGATATATATATATATATATATATATATATATATATATATATATATATATATATATATATATATATATATATATATATATATATATATATATATATATATATATATATATATATATATATATATATATATATATATATATATATATATATATATATATATATATATATATATATATATATATACTCAAAAAAACACATAAAATTTTACCTTTGTGCAAGCTAGAGTATCCTAGACTAATTTTAAAGTGCCAAAGTGAAAATTGAAAGCAAGAATTGATGAATTGAAGCTAGTCTAATAATGGTTTTTTAAGGAGAATGTCGAGTAGTATAAGTTAGGGTTTTGAGAATTAGTAAAAATGGGAACGAAGAGAGTTGCTATGCGTATTTGTGGTGCATTCTGTTCGCAGTTAGTAACTGCGAACAAGTCAAAAAAAAAGTCAACATCTGTTTGCAGTTACTAACTGCGAACAACTAATTTTTTTTGACTTGTTCGCAGTTAGAGTTGCACGCTTATTTTTGAAAATAAGTTGAAACTTATCTTATTTTATTCATTTTTTTGATAATTTGTCTTATTCATTTCAAATTTTCGCCTGATTCCATGAAGAAAAGTAATGTGGGCCAGAAGAATAGGAAGACAAGTTGCGCCTGTGTCCTTATTGTTGTTTGTAACGTGGACCATTAAAATGGCCACGATGATTAAAATTGTTGCCATGATGATTTCCAGGATAATTATGGTGGTGATTGACTAGGCCTTGCCGGCCACCACGGCGGTGGTTAAGGTGACCACCACGTGGAGTTGAGGTACCATGGGACTCAATATTGTCGAAATTTTTCGAATTTGTTTGTTTAGGTGTAGTAACAAGAACTGAATCTTGAAAAAGATAACTAGTTTTATTGTTCGAGTGCTCATCCAATTCTAACATAGACCGAAGAGTATCAAAGGATGGAACGGGAGACATATGTTGAACCAAAGACATGAAAGTACGGTAGTAGGTGGTCAAACCATGGAGAACTTCAAGAGCCAATCGATTGTCTGAGATAGAAGTACCAAGATTATTAAGAGAAGTAACAATATTCTCAAGCTCATTACAATAAGCTTTCACATTTGGAAAATTAGAGAGGGAAATCTCATTGAATTGAGACTAAAGGTGAAGTATACGGGAAGCTTTATTGTTTTGAAAGTTGTTTTCAAGTTGAGTCTAAGGATCATAAGCACTATCGTCGGGACGAAAAATAGATTGAACAAAAGAGGTACTAATGGTGCTATAAATCCATGTACGAACTATGTCATCAATACGTTGCCAATCAGAGTCCTTAGAAACCGATGCTTTAATGGAGTCATCGGGAAGGATATGAGAATCAACAAGATGGGCCCGACAATGAAACTTAAATAAAGTGACCCAAGTATTAAAATTTGTGCCTTTTTCATCAAGTTGAATAGGCACACAACTCTTTATGTTAGTAACTAAAGTAGCGGGATGTATTTTTGAAGGGGAGGCCACGAAAAAAAAAATAAATAAAAGAGGAAGAAAAATAAGGAAGAAAAGGGAGATAAGTGGCGACAGCCCTTTAAAGGAGAAGCTGGCCGGTGGTTAGTGGTGGTGGGAGAGGAGGATTTGAAAACCTATGCTCTTGATATCACGAAGAAAATGATATTTTGGTTGGCATTTCATTTCAATGAATTGAGAATATATACAAGATACAATCAATGAGTTTAGAAAACTAAATATTTACACAATAATTTCCAAACTAAGAAGCTATATAAAATAATCTAAATATTATCATAATATTCTATTCTAATGATCTTATACTCAGATCATTTTCGCTTAGAAGAATCCATCAAAATTTTTAAAATGGCAAAAGAAAAATAACAATCTCTTACCAATTTTGATTTTAATTGACGAAACCAAAGCACTTAAAAGATAATAATATATTTTTTGCGAAAGATAAAACTAAGACATGTATAGACTTACTATATAAATATAGTATAAATATTTGTTGAATACATGACACATATATAGTTACTCCGTAAAGAACATTATCTCGTTGCATTTTTACTGTTTCAGATTGTTGTCGAGGCTGAAGGAATGAAAATAATCTTGCATCCATATGAGATAAGGCTTCTCATAATGTTATATGCTTAATCCCAAAATCATGCAACCTGCACAAAACACACCAATGATGCTTAAAACTTTTACAATTTTCATCAAGATGGAAAAAATGGGTTCATCCCAGATTATTATATTATAAACAACCTTTTTTAATTAATAAATAATAGAAAAATTACCATGAATGATACAATCTTTTGCTTATTTCTCTTTAAATATATCAACTTTTAATTAACCATAAATGGTAAAGGGGTATTTTCTTATAATATCTCTAAAATATTAAAAATCAAACTATAGGAAATTAAATATATGATAAAAAATTATTGGTAAATTAGCCAATAAACTAAAGATGATATTATTTTAGGAAAACATAAATTGGTATAATTCATGGCTAATTAAAAAGTTGTATTATTATAGAAAAATTATGGAAAGATTGTATTATTGGTAATTTTCCATTAATATTTAAAACTTCCATTCCATTACTCTTGGGTTCTTGCCAAATTCATAATAGAATTTCCATTAGTCATTATAGTTTATCATAATTTAATTCAATGGCTTCTCTTAAAAGCAATCATAAAAAAGTTTCAGCAAGATAAATCCTAGAACTCATTACAACGTCAATAGAAAGCATCCAAATCCCTCTTGTATGCATAAAATCAGTCAGTATTCGTGCATCAACGGGTGAGAGTTCTAACAATCCAAAATCAGTGGATTAAAAATCAATTAGAAACCCATATCAAATCAAATCAAATCAAAAAAAAACCAAAAATTACCAAAATAATTTGAAAAATTATGGATTAAAAGAGAGACAAAGAATTCAATCAACAAGAAAAAATGCGGAACTCGAATCAAAAATGTGAAAAAATACAGATTAAAAGAGAGACAAAGAATTTACCCAACAATGGCATGAACTAAATTAGGGTTCATGTTTTACAATTTCACATTTTTTTTCAGGAATTAGCAACCCCAATTTACAAAACCGCAACCTTACTACAATTTGTTAAAACTGTGTAGGATTAATAAGCAAAATTAAACATTATTTGTAGATAAGGAAATTCAATCAAAATCTTCCTTTTTATTTGTTAGAACTATTACCTGATTTTGTTGAATTGAATGGCAGGATCTGAGTGAGACATTTTTGAATAAAATGACAGAACATGAGTGAATCGAGCCTGAAAGAAAATGAGAGAGGAAGAAAATAAGAGAAAAATGAGAAAGAAAATAAGAGAGAATAGAAAATGAGAAAGAAACAACTAAGTATAAAGGTTTCAAGAAGTGATAATTATTTTATTGAGTACAACAACGTATATATAAAGGAATACAAGTAAAGAAAGTCAACTAATGAATTTACAAGAAAGGCAACAAGAAACTAAATATGTAAACAGAGTACTATAAAAGCTAGAATATAGGAGAAAATATTGACAGAATATTGACAGAATATTGACATAATAAATTCCATAATATTAGGAGAAGATTATGGGAATTGACTAAGATTAGTCAATCCTTATCATGGCCCCTCAAAATGGTCGGCCAGCATGAAAGACCAATTTTGTGAACCAAAGTAGTGAAGGGTGTCCTTGGCAAGGGCTTAGTTAGAGCATCCGCAAGTTGGTCCGTAGTGGAGATGTAGGTAACTCTGAGCTTTCCGGCTTGAACATTTTCTCGAACAAATTGATAGTCCAATGCAAGGTGCTTCATTTTCGAGTGAAAAACGGGGTTGGCACTAGCATAAGTAGCCCCTGCATTGTCACAGTAGATGACTGGGGCTATTGTTGGTGTGAGGCTTAGTTCATGGAACAAGTTGCGAACCCATATAATTTCTGCAATAGCATTGGCTACGGCTCGATACTCAGCTTCGGTGGAGGATCGTGCACGTGTTCTTTGCTTTTGAGATGTCCATGATATTGGATTCCATCCAAGATATACTATGTATGTTGTAGTTGAAATGTAGTCATCTTTGTCCCTTGCCCAATCGGCATCGGAGTAGGCATGTAGGTGAAGTGGTGAATCTTTGTGCAAGGTTAGTCCCATATTGGAAGTACCACTAAGATAGCGGAGTAATCTTCGTAATGCTTGCATATGATCATTTGTAGGGCGTTGCATATATGGAGCTAGTTTGTTCACCGTAAAGGCAACATCGGGTCTAGTCAAACTTAAGTATTGGAGGCTGCCAATAAGACTACGATACTCGGTGGGATCCGAAAGCAATGTTCCATTGGATGTCAATGGTGGATGGGTTACCAAAGGCGTGGCCATAGGCTTAGCGTCCTCCATGTTAGCTTTACAGAGAATATCAGCTATATATTTCTTTTGACTTATAAAAATTCCACGTGGATGAGGCATTACTTCTACCCCAAAAAAGTAGGATAAATCACCTAAGTCTTTAAGAGAGAACCTTGTAGCAAGCTTACTGATGAATGCATCAAGAAATGGTGGGGCATTACTTGTAATAATAATGTCATCCACATATACCAACAAATAAATGGTCACCCCATTATTGTGAAAGGTAAATAAAGATGAGTCGGATATGGTGTTTTTGAATCCCAAGTTGACCAAATGTTGTCATAGCTCTTTATACCAAGCTCGAGGGGCTTGTTTTAGGCCATAAAGAGCTTTGTTTAACTTACATATATGGGTTGGAAATTTAGGATCCACATAGCCTGGTGGTTGAATAGTATAAACGTCATCAGTAAGGATTCCTTGTAAGAAAGCATTGTTGATGTCGAGTTGACGACGTGGCCAACCCTTACTGACCGCAAGAGATAGCACAAGGCGAACAGTGGCGG
Source organism: Amaranthus tricolor (assembly GCF_026212465.1). Lineage (NCBI taxonomy): Eukaryota > Viridiplantae > Streptophyta > Magnoliopsida > Caryophyllales > Amaranthaceae > Amaranthus > Amaranthus tricolor. The sequence goes on along the minus strand of NC_080057.1, from coordinate 1,647,806 downwards.
GTTTGACCACAGAACTAAAGGTTTCTTGATAGTCGATACCCGATCTTTGATTAAAACCTTTAGCAACATATCTTGCTTATACTGTATGATATGTCCATGTTTATCCTTTTTGATTCGAAAGACCCATTTGCAACCTACCACATTTTGTAATGTATTGGGTGGTAATCATCCATAGCCTTTCGCCAAACGGGACTTTTGAGAGCTTGAGTGATGTTTTTGGGCTCGGTTGTCTCATGAACTTCGGCATTTAGATTGAGTTTAGTTATTGGTTTTCGAATTCCATGTTGTAATCTGGTAGTCATGGTATGGGTTGGTTGTGGTGGTAAGCTAGAGGGAGGAATAAGAGCATTATTTTCTGGTGTTTATGCAGCAGAATGAGATTCATTGAAAGTAGTGACATCAATAGATATAGAAGTAGTTGGTGAGAGAGGGTGTGTATTTGATGGAGGGGCAGTAGGTGAGGGTGGGTGCATAGGGGGTTGTGATGTGGCTGGAGTAATAAAGGGAAGAGACAGAGGACATCATTCTTCCAAGGGACTTGATAAGGGAGGTTGTGACTTGTTTAAGTCAATGAAAGGAAATTTTGACTCAACAAAGTGAACATGACGAGAAGTGTATATACGACTTGTTTTTGGATCAAACCAATAATAGGCACTTTGAGTTAGAGAGTAGCCCACAAAAATACAAGGAGTAGATTTTTGATTTAATTTATGCTTAGCATAAGGTTTTAGCCATGGGAAACATAAACATCCAAAGCATCTTAATTTTTGATAGTTGGGCTCTACTCCAAATAATTTAAGATATGGAGACACATTTTGTAGAGTTGATGTGGGAAGTCGGTTTATCAAATATACAGCAGTGGAGCATGCATTTGTCTAAAATTCAAGAGGCATATTGGTATGAGTTAAAAGGGATAGAAAAGTTTCAACAATATGTCTATGTCGTCTTTCGGAATAGCCATTATGTTGTGGTGTATGAGGAGGGGTGGTTAGTCTGGAAATGCCATCAATAGCTAAAATAAGTTTTTAGCGTTTCATACTCCCCCCCCCCCCCCCCCCCCCCCCCATTATCGGAATATAAGGTGATAAGGGGTAGCGTTTCATAGATGCCCGACTTAACCGGACCCTGGAATAGAGATTCCCCCGTTTTGAGATCCTTCACAATAAAAGAGTTTGGTAAGAATTCAACAGAAACATTATTATCAATACAAAGTTGGGAAATAGAAATAATATTTCTTGAGAGAGCAGGAACACAAAGAACATTATTTAATTTTATAGAGGAAGATAGATAAGAAAAAGATAAAGAGCCAATATGAGAGATTTTGAGACCCGTACCATCACCAATTATAAGTTCTTCAGTACCATCATATGGTGCATGGAGAGACAGATTATCTAAGTCCATAGTGACATGATGAGAGGCACCACTATCAAGAAGCCAAGGTGATGAGGTGGAAGGAGAAGCAACAGTAGCTGAATGAGCTTGAGGTTTGCTTGTTTTTGGATTTGAATAATTGATATTATGAGGTGGGTTTGGTGGGGTAACATTGGGAAATTGTTGCTTAAAGTAAGGACATTGTGAAACATGACCTTGTTTACGGCAAAATTGACACTTGCCTAAGAAAGGGCGAGGCTTGTAGGTGATATTAGGAGGGGAAGGAAGAATACCTGGGGCAGCATTGTTTCGGGTATGTGGACAATTTTGATGGTGGTGAGACTGAGCAGTAGCAACAAATGCTGTGGCCGGGAGAGTTGGATCGTACTGATTTTGATTGATGGAGAGCTCTTTGTTGATGAGTTTTTCATGCAGTTCTTCAAATGATATAAGCCTGTCTCTAGCATTGACAGACTCAATCACTGAGTTGTAAGACTCATCTAGACCAAGAAGAACTCGATCAATCAAGTCTTCATGCTCAATGTTCTTGCCTAATGCAGCAAGTTGGTCAGCACAAGTTTTAATGGCCTGCATAAATTCAGTGACAGATTTGTTCCCTTAGAAAGTCGCGTGAGTTGGTCCTTAATTTGTTTGATATGCCCACGACTTGGCAGAGCATAGGTTTTAGCCAAAATATCCCATAAGTCTTTAGAAGTTTTGGCTTGAGACACAAGAGGAATAAGTGTGGGTGATAGTGTGCCGACGAGCGCACCAAATAATAATTTGTCTTGTCTAATCCAGAACATAAAGTCAGGATTTGGACTTTCTTCAGCATCATTGGTAATGACACGAAATGGACAATTGAAAGAACCATCTACAAACTTATAAAGGTCGTGGCCAATGAGGATGGCTTCAACTTGTATTTTCCGTGACAAATAATTGGTAGGGGTGAGTTTCATAGCAGTGTGTATGTTGATGAAAGTAAAAGGCTTAGAGGGGTCAGTACCATTTGGGATTTGGTAGGATGGTGTTGAGTTTGCCATTGTTATTAAAACAGAGAAGGGTTGTATAGGTTTTGATAGGATCAAAAGGCTGATACCATATAAAGGTTTCAAGAAGTGATAATTATTTTATTGAGTACAACAACGTATATATAAAGTAATACAAGTAAAGAAAGTCACTAATGAATTTACAAGAAAGGCAACAAGAAACTAAATATGTAAACAGAGTACTATAAAAGCTAGAATATAGGAGAAAATATTGACAGAATATTAACAGAATATTGACATAATAAATCCCATAATATTAGGAGAAGATTATGGGAATTGACTAAGATTAGTCAATCCTTATCACCAAGGATAAAAATGTTGCTAAGTGAAGAGGAATAAACAATACCAAATTGCAATCAGGCAGCAATTTGATTTCTTTCAGCTACACATGGCAGAGCTTAAAAACCACCATTCATTGGATAGAAAAATGAATAGTGTCAAGTTTATTCTTGTTTTTTTTATTTATAATCCGATAGAAATAGATAGATAGATATATTTAATATACTCTCTCATATAGACCTTAATGAATCTATTTGACGGAGTATATTTATCAATGCAATAATTCTATCATTAATATCTCTAATTATGTATAATTAAAAATTTTAAAAAGTTGAAATTAGTGATTTATACATTGTAATGAAAAGATCTCACCTTTTTATGTTATAACTTATATATTAAGAATAAAATATATATTAAGATTGCTTAAAGAACAGTGTCAAGAGTCAAATGGTATAAATAATTAGGGAGTGATAGATATAATACCCTATCCTCTTTGGTTTGCATCAAAGAAGAATTGAGTTATTTTTAAAAAAGTGCTAATAAATAAAAAGAGAATAAATTGTGTAAATGAAATTGAAAAAGATATTGTAAAATATATGGATGAAATTAAAAGAAAATGATGGACCATTGTTTAAAAACAGAAATGATGCAAATTAAGTAAAACAGTCTAAGATGAAAATGTGCAAATTCAATGGAACAAAGGGAGTAATAGATAAAACTCCTAGATAGATAATTGATAATTGATAATAGATAATATACTCCTAGTATTTTTGTTTATGTACCCGAATAAAAGATAATCCTAGTGCCAGCATTATCACAAGTTATAATTAAAGACTCAAAAGAACCACACAAACGTTCCCCACATCCTCAAACTAACAATCATCAATGTCACTTTCTTAATCTTCCATTGTATGAAAACCATGTCCAAATTCTCAAACCTCTTCAAGTTCAAGCTGAAGGTGGAGCTCGAGCTCGAGGTTTTGCGTGTAAGTGTGAGTTGAATGAGCAATCGCTATCGTCGGAATCGACGAGAAAAGATGCATTGAAGTTGGGCATCGGAACACCAGTTATTATTGTTGAAGCTCCTAAAATGATTAAGACTGCTGCTTCTGTTCCTTGCCTTAGAGTCAATGCTGGCTTGGTTAATCCCGGTGATGTTAGAAGGTGATATTCTTTTTGACTCTTTATTTCTTTATTTTACTTGGTTTGGGAAATTTTCAAAGAAAAAGTAATTAGGATTATAATTTTTTTGGAAATTTAATGTGATCAACTGGATTTCGAAACATGTGGTTAATTAGAGTCATCACAATGTTTGTGTTTTTTTGAAAAAATGTCACTACCTTGGATAAAAATAAATAACGTTAATAAAAGTCTTTTCTTTTGTTTACTACATGGAAAAGTTAAAAGGTCAAAGTCACTACATGAATTAAAAAAAAATATTTGTCTATCACGTGAAAAAGCCGAAAATTCAGGATTACCACATGAAATTTTCCTAATTTTTTTATTTCAGATGAGAATAATATGCGGTAAGAAGGAAGAAGAAATTAATTTTGCTTTTAAGTAAGAATTAAATCTCTATTGCAATGGTAGAAAAGAAATCATAAGAGAGAAAAATTGATTTTTCTATAGGTGCTAAAAATCGTAGTAATTATGTATTTTTTCATAGTATCTTTTAGTAAGTTTATTTATTTACCTTTCTATTTATTATTAATTTATTTATATCTATTTATTTATTGTATTTGTAGGATCGTTACTAGGAAACCTATGGATGTATGGGCTGTTCGATTGAACATTGGAACTTATCTTATAGTAGTGGAGTATTATCAATATCATGGTTCTTCTTAAGTTTTACTACTGATTTATTTTCTTTATTTCTTTTGCTATATATGGAAATAGGGTAGATAGTACTACTACCTTCTTTGCATAATACTTGCTACTAATACTGATGCTTTTATAACACAACTTGTTACAATTAGGTGCGAGTATTTCAAAATGGAGAAAGTATAGTTCTTACATATATGTTTTAGTAACCTCCAAGAAAATCCCATAAGCCCACGAGAAATAAGCGTTGACTTCTATAAGCAATTAATGAGGTTCACTATTTTCCAAAGTTATAGTAATAGGAGGATTACCCACCAAATATTATATGCAAGTCCATAATCCACTATTTTTAATAATATTTTATATTTATCAAATGTAAAGTATTTTCAACACCAATCAATATGGCATATTCCATTTGTCTCAAAACAATAATGTTAAAAATAAGTTCAATACAAATTAATAGTGCAATGAATCAATAACAAATAACAATATATATAGTTCAGTAAAATTAAGTTTGATCGAGCTTTATTTCAATTAGAGAGCAAGTATTATTTCTTTAGAGGAGATTGTAAGTTTGATCCTCACATGACTCTCAGTATACACTATAAATCTTAAACAAAAGTTTAATTAAGCCAAAACAAATTTTATTGAGTAAAAATACATTTAGTTTAGAAACTTAAAACTAAGAAAAGAACAAGATCATATACAATCAAAAAAAGGTTTTGATGTAAATATGCTATAGAAAAAAATAAGACACTTGATTTAGAATAAATGAGAGTAATAGTACTATATATAACATTTCATTTTTTCATTCAATATTCAAATTAATAATTTTAAAATTTGGGACATCAATATTGTTAATAATAAAAATAAATAAATAAATTTAAATACATAATACTATATGTAATGTTTAATCCGATTGCAAGATTTCTGGACAAATAAAACCTGTTGCAAGGCAAAATAGAATGCAGGCTTTGAATTCTCTTGATACTACTAATAAATGTTAGTACTTAATCCTAGTATCCTTTGGTAGAATTTGTTGTAAGCCCGAACCCAAATGGAAACAATGGATCGTAATGCTTGTCACCCACATTCATTGGTAATTGATCAACCGATTTAAACCATGTTCGCGCTAACTTGCCAGTAAATCCATAGTCACCAAACAACAGATCGGTAACACCTTGACCTTCTGTTCCTGGAAGCCATGCAGCGACAAGGGCATCCATGGTTTTCAAGTAAGGTTGTATAACAACCGGCCTGCCTGAAATGATCACCACCACACATTTAACCGACCCACAAACATTCTTGATCGTGCTTGGCCCTGGTTCGGGAATTGTTAAGTTCATGCTATCGCCTTTTGTTTCAGCATAAGGCGGCTCACCAACAACTACAATTGCATAGGAGAATCCACCAGATTTAACAAAGTTCGGGTCTGGGTTCTCGTTGAAGACTACTTGGGTCTTTGGATCAACTGTGCTCTTCACCGCAGTCAATATTGTCGTACCTACTTATTAGATTTTAAATTTATCGGTCACAAGTCACAAACAAACTTTAAAATTTTGTAAGCAATACAAGTTCGATGATAGTTTGCTCATACCCCTGGTAAGGTCATTGCCGGTAGCACCTTGCCACTCTATAGTCCATCCACCACATTGGTTGCCCAAGTTATCAGCATGGGATCCAGCCACTAGTATTTTGGGTGCCTTCTTCGGTAGTGGAAGTAAAGGTTTGGAAGCCGATTTTCCATTCTTCAAAAGAACAAGAGATTTTCGGACAGCTTCTCGTGCTAAGTCCCTGTGCTTCTGCTCGAGAAAATTAAAAATCGAGTGAGCAGAGAAAATAGGACTGCGGTTTATTTAAAAAATGTCTTTGCTCGTGAACGCAAACCTGGTTGCCAAGTTGATTGACTAGAGTAAGGTCAGCCAATGGGTTCTCGAACAAACCCATGATAAATTTCACCCTTAAGATCCTCCTTACAGCATCGTCAATCCTTTTCATTGGGATAATGTTGTTGTTCACCTGTTGTTTAAGATCATCAATGAATTCGTTGAAGTTCATTGGAACCATCACCTGCATTTTTATGATCCATATATAGTTAGCGCAGCAATTTCCTAGGACAACGAACTACTGGAATTATACGCATAGTAGACGTGATCAAATTCAATTAGACGGCGCAGGCCTGAACAAGCCCGTGCACCACAAGTTTTGCACAAATATGTTCGGAATCCTCCCAAAAGTTTAAAATTCAGGCCTGTGGATCAATCAACTCTAAAATTGCATAGTTGCTGATTACTGACCATATCAATGCCGGCTTTAACTCCAGCTTGAACAGAGTAAGAATAGTTAGCATGAGGAGGAAAGGTGATTCTGTCAATTCCTTCCCAATCTGAAATCACAAAGCCCTACAAATAAAGTGACAGATATTAGTATAATGATTCCGGAACTCCATTCTATACTCTAGTATCGTTCCTGAAATTTAAGGGCCCTTCGAAAAATGAAAGAAATAGGCCCTTTCTATAGAGGGTTGATTTCAGTCTTATGGGTGTTTGAAAAAATATATTACAATTTTACAAGCGGCGTTTTACACCCTACATGACAATATTGATGAATTGAGGTATTGGCCCCAGTCTAAGCTCTGGCCCTAAGCAAATGTCTACCTTACCTAGGGACAGGAACGACCTTGAGTCTATAGGTTATGCAGTTAAGAAAAAAGAAGCAAGTATGAAGTTTGTTTTGGTTACCCGGAACTTAAGTTTTTTCTTGAGGAAACCAGTAACAAGGTTGTGATTAGCGTGCATCTTAACACCATTCCAGCTAGAGTAAGAAACCATAACTGTTGCAACACCTTTCCTAATGGAGTCAAGGTATGCTGGCATATGGATATCTAGAAGTCCCTCAAGGGGGATCACAGTGTTGTTCTCATTTATCCCATTATGTGTGCCACCGTCACCCACGAAATGCTTGGCACAACCCGCTACTTTTGTCCTGATCAAATTAACAAACTAACCTCAGCATATGCCAAATAATCATTCACTTCCAAATTGATCCTAACATTGATAACAAGTGACAAGTTGAAATAGATTTGTGGACTTAGATCTTCCAGATCAAAAATATGAAGATATGATTTTATCTGTCATCAAGATTGCAATTTTTGCCTTATTGAATACTTGTTTTGTGTTTATTAATTTCCCATGTACACGTATCAAAAGTCAAATTTTTCTTTAGATTTTACCGTTTTTGCAGTGTATGACGTCGTGAGTACGCCAAAGATTTAAAGTTCTTTAATTTACAATTATAATAATTCTTAGTAAAATGACTTATTAAATCAAATCATGTGCACTTAATCATAAGCACTTCTCATTTCTGTAAAAGTTGCAAATGAAATTTTTTATTTCGGGTCAACGAAAACAACTTTTTCATCTAAACAAGATTAAAATTGCGTATATTTAGACCACTTAAATCTCACCACGGTGGAAATAACTAGTTGCAAAACATTATGATATTGGGGCAATGAAATGTTCATGTACAACATATAATCAATGGTGTGCTTACTATCAAGGCCGGCCCTATAAGGGGGCAAGAAGGGTTTGTGCTCCTGGTCTATCTAAATAATTAGAAAATAACGCTTAAATATTTAATAGTTAGGGCTCATAATAGTATATTTAGTAATCAAGGGCCTAACTCATAATGATATATTTAGTAATTATGAGTCATAATTAATATTTCGCCTCGAAATCCTGAAATCTAAGGGCTACTATGAGTCTTGAGACCAAGCACAAAAAACTACCATCAAACTAAGAGGAGTGTTCCTCACGTTGCCTGTTACAAAAAGTGGACACAATTGTACCAAAGATGCATATGCAATACTAAAAGTTACAAGTATCCACCTAACACATCATAATCACATTCTAATTCTTGTCACATTCCATTAATCAATGCTTAAATTTAGGAAAGAATTTTCAAACCAGATTTTATAATGTGTTATATTGACTGAACTTTGAACCACATAAAATTTATAAATTTCAAACAAATACACTACAAATTATGACTTGATGATCATAAATCATGGTTTCAACACTTTAAGTAGAGTGTGTTTATAAAGGGAACTTACTTTCCATTAACATAAGGAAAACCTGCTTGATTAGCAGGAACATCTCCTTGTAAACCTGGAATGATTTCAGTCATCATTTGAACAATCCGATGGTCTTCGCTGTAGCTCTCGTAGCAACGTCCCCATCTCGGGTCCCTACAGACTGCGATACATGGAGCGAACGCATAAGGTATCCCGGTTGCTCTAACTTCAAGAGCAGTGGCAGCTCCAATTCGCTTAATAAGTTCAGGATCCCTGATAGATTGATAACAACAATATTTATCATTTTACAACTAGCATTTACTAGCAAAACTCCAATGAAATTTGAAAATAATTTCTTAAATCCTTGCATAATAAGCCACATTCAATCTATTGATGCATTTGTTTTACTAATTATACTTAGTTTCATTGTAAATTCTTCGCGAAATTGTTAAAAAAAAAAACCAACTTTTGCTCAATTTGCTGAAAATAAATTCAACTATAGTTTATTTTAAATAAACTCACCTATTGTTATGATTGCTGAAAATATATTCAACTATAGTTTATTCATATTTTTTTACTTACAAAGAAGCTTTGAAGATTGTTATAAACAATAGGCCGGTTTATTTTTAACGAATATACCTAAAAGGTGGATTTATTTAAAAATAAATAATAGGTGGGTTTATTTTCAACGAAACAAGCCAAGATTGGTTTATTGTTAACAATTTCCCCTAAATATATCCATAGTTGAAAAAGACACTAGCTCATTCACATAACAATTTATTCTATGCTACAAATGTGACACAACTTTTGGAAGAGGTCAATCGAAAACGAACTCTTAATATTATGAAAGTAAGGTTGCGTACATCCAACGTTTAAAATTAAGTATAATTAGAAGTCAATTGTTGACAGCGGAGTATGGACATATTTGTTTGTTAAAATTTAGGATAATTGGACTCAATGCTAGGTTATTGTCCTTTTTCTTTAAGTCAGTCAATGAATCAAATACCATATGCATCAACTAGACAAATAGATAGAAAAACAACACAACTTGTTTGTTTGAGAGTAAGTTATAGTGCTTGCCTTGTGACACCAAGACCCACATTGTGAGGGAAAATGGTGGCATTGTAGACATTGTTGTGGCCATGAACAGCATCAATACCGTAAATCATGGGTATACCCAGACGGGTTGATAGAGCACCATTCTGAAATTCATTCACCATATTAACCCATGCTTCAGCTGAGGCCTTTGGACTTGGTACACTCCCACCTCCACTCAGTACACTCCCTATTCACAAAACAACCCCAAAACTTTAATATAGATCATATATTAGTCAAAATTGTCTGAAATTGCCAAATAAACCAAAAACTTCCCACTTTCCCCAATCACCTAAATATTAAAGTATATAACATATTCTGAGACTTCAACCAAAAGCTTAGCCGATGATTGAAGTTCCAGGATTTATAATATATTCTACCACTAACAAGCCGTTCAAAGTTTCTCTTTGTAACAACATTACTAAAACAATAATCCTCCAAAACCATTGCAAAGTTTGTTTATCATATTATTTTTATGGATCATAAATATTCATTTGTCCTCTTGAGTAGTAAACAATTTGGACAAAGGATGATTTCTATAAAGAAAAAGTAAAGCAAAATCAAAAACTTTTTAGTTCACAATTTACGCACATCTCTAATCTACATTATTTTATGAAAAAATTAATCTTCTTTTTTAATTAACAACAATTTCAAATTCAAGAACCAATTACAAAGCTAGTAAATATATAATAAAATATAAATAAATGGGTATCAATTAAATGTCTTTTAGGCTACAAAAATCCCAACTTTGCATCATTTTCAGCTGAAAAATCAAAACTTAGCATCATTTAAGCTTAAAAATCCAAACTTTGTATGAACAATCTAAGCTCAAATAAACCAACTTTAAGATATAATTCAAGATATACATATTGTAGTAAAATTGCCAAAAAAAAATATAAAATAGAAAAATGAAGGATAGAATAAAAAAGAGGAGGTAGATAATACCAATGAAATAGTTTTTCATAACATCAGCAGAAGCAACTTGGCGTTCAATCTGAACCATTTGACCAATCTTTTCATCCAAAGTCATCTGAGATAATAAGTCTTTTACTCTCGCATTTACAGGCAATCTTGGGTTTTTATATTTCAATGATGTTGCTTCATTTGCTCCAATGAAGCTTGCCCATATCATGAATATTACAAAAAATATCATCTGGGTTGCTTTCTTTTTCCCCATTTCTTCCCTTAAATCTGCAAGAATGATAGGGAAAAAAAAAAACAAAAATTTAATTCAGTCAACAAACAAGTAAAGAGGCAGTAATAATAATTTTATAAATTTCTTTGAAATGTGGTTTTGATTGAAACAAATAGAGAGATTTTATTATCTTACATATTTCTTGTGTTTATTTTATTATTGAATATCAAATATCAAATGAGTATTGAACAAAACTGCGCTAAAAAGAGAAAATGTGAAACTGGGGAGAGGTGGAAGAGCAAAAACAGGGGAGAGTTGGCAAAAATGTCTGTCAACAAAACCTTTTTATAGTAATAAAACCGCCCACGTCTTCTTGAATGGCTCAATTTTTATTTATACATTAATTTTATTTACAAGGATTATTGTGAGATTCGATCACTTTAAGAGTCTATTTTTAAATGGCCCGATTCATTCTATATTTTTAAAATATTGTAAGTAATAATTAAGAATAATGTAAGTAGATATTTAAGATATTGAAAATAAGCATTAAAGATACAATAAGTAAGTATTAAGCATAATGTAAGTAGGCATTACGAATACGGTAAGGAAGTATTAATTTTTAATGGACTGGATTTGAGATACGTCTCTATAAAAAGACGGTCTCTTAAGAGACTAATTATTTTATTTATTATTTTTATCCAGGGTGAGATATGGAGAGAGCCAGAGGGGCCAGATGAAATTTGATTTTAAAACTGTTTTTAAAATTATGAAAATTAATAAATGCTGAAAATATATATTGAAATTAGTTTGAAAAAATTTCACAACTTATATAGTAGATTAATAAGAATTTATAGATTAAATTTAATCGTAACATTTAAATATTTATTTGAGAAAAGCATATTTTCAAAAAAATTATAAAGTTAAAAATAATAATATTTATAAAATTATATTCGTACTTAATACTTCTATTAATGTCTTATTTTTTAAAATAAAAAGGAAATAGATTTAGAATTGAATCAAACAGCAATAATATTGTCGTCTTCCCCATATCTTGAATAGCCCAACAGATGATGCACTGTGTGATTGTGTATCTCTCAATTTATATAATTTATTTTATTTTAGTTTGTCATATTTATTTTACTTTTATTCTTTATGAAAATGATTTCACCTTTATTTTTAAATTTTATTTATCATTTATTTATTTTTTGTTTTATTCACCAACTCAATTCCCCCTTATACTAAATTCTACCTAAAATCTTCTAGGTGCAATACAACAGAGACAGGGGAATTAATTATGTTTAGTATTCATATTCTTATATCAAGTGGGATAGTTTTCTATAAGTGGAATATACTAGGTATGATGATGATTTTTATATCAAGTGGGATCAAAAAAAATGAGTGGATAGTAAATGAATTTTTTGTTAAAATTAAAAAAAGTTGTGAGGACCATTACCCAAAGATAAAATGATGCAAAGTAAGTCTTCATAATAAATGAAAATGGAATTTATGTGCAAATTAAATGGGTAGAGAGTATTTATTTCTCTTTCTACTATCGAAAATAGATTTCAATATTTAATGACAAAGTATTAAGAAAATGATATTGACTAACACTACTCGAAAAACACAGTTAAAATCTTATTGGATTCGTTTTGATATTTGAGTTTATAATATTATATTCAAAAAAAAATTTTATTGATAAGTTTATAGTGAGAATATAAGGATTATAAATTTTAAATAATTTTTTTAAAAGAATAATTATCTTAATCCAACTAATATAATAATCTAGTTGTATTTGGGTTTTTATTTTAAAAGAGAAAAGAAGATTTATAAGGAAGAGAGTATTATTTCTGCTCTATTAAATAATGGAAGCAGTGTGTTCGTAAATTGTAGTAGTAAAATACCAAAGAATTGATTCGCTGGAAAGCCTGGAGGATGTACTTTTTATTCCACTTTATTTATTGGGAAAAATAATTGTACATCATTTAGAACGTTGCGGCATTGTAGAAAACAAGATTTAAAATCAATGATTCAGAGTCAACCAAAATATGTTACCGTTGAGGATGAACGGTCGCATTTCATAAGCTTTTTGCTACTTCTATTTGTGTGTTAAATGCCCTGACTTGGTGGAAAAAGACACACCAAATAAGAACCCTACAACAATTATTGTGATTTGAGAACTACTATAGATTAACTTTTTATTTGTGATTTAATAAACATGAATTTGTTAATGGGTGATGAAGGCATGTATCTGTCTTCTTTCTCATTATTTTCAGACTTTGTTTCTGGGTAAAAATTACGAGTTTACGATAACGAAGAATTTGCTATGGACCAATCTAAGTAGTTTTTCGTTTCAAATGCTAACTAACGCTTCAGAGTAAGTTAGACTTAGATTTAAACTCATAAATAGATTGTTCGTTTCAAATGGGTTTTTACTTCATATTTATAGTTTGACATTTTTGGCAAATGCTAACGAACGCTCCAGATGTTTGGGAACAAAAATAATATATTTGAAAGAAATAAAATAAATGTTCAAAAAATAGTACACCCTTCGTTCTCTAATATTCTTTTTGTTTATACTATTCCACTTGAAGGAGAGAGAATTTGATTAAGATTTTTGAGACACGTACAGAAAATAAAATATATCCATGTGAGATCTTATTTGATTAAACTTAATGTATATTTTTTTTATTATATATTTTTCATAATTTATCATAAATGCATATTTAGAGATATTAAAGTTTAAAGTTTGCTTTAAAAAGTGTGCAAAAAGTAAACAAGAGAAACAAAAAAAATAGATTATAATATATTTTGACGTGTGATTTGGTGATAATTTCCAATGTTATGCTATAACTAATAATTATTTAATTAAAAGTTTATAAGATATTCTATTTTACAATTTGAAATTGATTTTATTCTTGTTAGCGAATGTCCCCAAGGCGTCTGTTAGCAAGATCCTATATTTTTACAATTTAATGATATAGAACCGATCTAGTGAAAGAGAAGTTTTTGGTGAAGAAACAAGACGAGAGAAGGAATAAAGTTCCATATTCCATCGTTTGATAGAAATATTAACTTTTCGGTATGGTAAAGTTTCGTTTAAGACTTGTTGGTTCAACATGGTATTAATGATGCTCTAGAGAAAATAAAGCCTGCATCTTTAGATGTTGGGAAGTGTGAATCCATAAAGAAAAGATGGTGAGCACCATTAGGTTATCAAGCCAGAAGGAGATGTATCCCAGTGTGTTTTCGGAGAAGCTTCAGCTTAGAAGTCTCTTACCAACAAAATTTGTTTAAGGTCGGAGCTGTATCAACTCATGAAGAAGGAGGATACAACCATGCAAGAACACATTAGCACATTCAATCAACTTGTGTGTCAATTGTTGAATGCGGATGCAAAGTTTTCGAATGAGGAGAAAGCTTTACTTCTTTTGGATAAAAAAATATAGCTCAAGTATTCCTCATTGCGAAGGTATCTATTACTCTTGATCAAACATTTTGAGTGATAATGTCGGGTTCATGGTGAGACGTGAGGGGGTAGACAAGAAAAGTGATTTAGAAGGCTTCTTTGGTGAGGGATCTCATGAGGGAGAACCAAGAAGAAGGGTTATCAAGGGAGAAGGAAGTTCTAAGTGAGGAATAACTTTAGTAATGAGGAGTGTTACTATTGTATAAAGAAGAGGCACATTCAAATAATGAGCAAGAGATGAAGGAAAACCTTAAGAAGATAAAGAGCTTGAGGGATGGTGGTAGGAAGGATGCTGATAATACAGAGTTGTCGCTCTAGGTTTTGTTGATGATGAGGAAGATTACGGAGCACTTCTTGTTTGTGGAGGACTGTCGTATGGGAATAAATGAGTGGTTGACTCTAGTTGCTAATTCCACATTTGTGAGAAGGAAAGTTTTACTAAGCTTAGTTTCGGTGATTTAGGCCTTGGGGATGTTTGGCAAAATATCTTATTGGGAAATTTTAGCTAATTTAATACAATTAAAGGGTTAGGTGGTCAAAACAGCCAATGTTAATGTTTGATAAATTAGTTGGTTGCAACAGCTTATTATTATGAATAAGCTATTATTGAACAAGTTGCTCATATTAGCGGGTTCAACATTAGTTGGTTAAACTAGTTAATAAAACCAGCTGACCAAATCAACCACTGTAATCACTTATCAGCTACCATCTATCAGTCGTTCGCCAAACAATCCCCAAGACACTTTGCCTAATGATGAGAGAGTGAAGGCGGAAGGTCTTGGTGAGATTGTTTTGGTGACACATGATGGTGTCAAGAAAAGACTTAATTAGGTGAAGTATGTTCCCAAGTCTGAGAGAAACCTCTCTCATTGGGTAGATTGGAAGCTAAGGGATGTTCTTTTGAGGCTAGTGGCGGGAGTTTGAAATTCATTAGAGCGAGCATGGTTCTCATGAGAGGAAGGAATGAGAGCAACTTGTACATGCTACAAGTTAATGGTAGTTGCCTAAGCCACAAGCTTGAATAGATTGGTAGTAGGTCACCTAAGAAGGTGACATTTGATGATTGTGGGAGAGTTAAACTTGAGGGGGAAATTGTTAGTGCAAGTGCTAATTCTCCAATATAGGAGATGATTTTGATCGTCTCATAGCCCATTTCACGACTTGCACTTTGGAGAAGGATAAGGTGTGTTCAATGGAACATGGGAGATGTATGTTTGGATCAATATATGAGGTGATAAATGTGGTTCACTGATAGTGCCTTGAACAAGGCAATAAGATACACAAGGAGGGTCTTAGTTCATGCCTTAAGCAGGTGAAGAAAAAAGTGAATGGCATTGAGCAAGTGCTCGTTCGAGCTTATATAGTGTTCATTCGAGCACCTCAATACAAGGGCCATTTCGACTTTCTTAATTAGGGGATAAGCTTACTACTTTGTCCTAGATGTATTCTACTTGTTTGGGGGCTATATAAGGTCCTAAATCAGATTAGAATAGCATGTAGAGGAGCCTAACACACTAAGATGAACTAGAGTTAGAGAGAACCAAAAGAGTTGTCTACTTGTAATAGAGTGTATTTCCATTAAAGGTGGAAACTTTGTATTTGAGAGGTTGTTCTCAAGGTGTGTGAGGGTTGGATCATTAATTTAATGTTGATTAATTAATGATATACAATCTTGTTTGTGGAGAACATATCCAAGACCTAATAAATCATCCTTGTGTTCTTTTGTGTGTGTGTGTTGTGCTACTTAGTGTATGCTCTGTTTTCATAGCATTATTTCTTCTTGTTCTTCACTAATGAGAGGTCCTTGGCCTTTCATTTCATTACATAATTCAATATTAGATAGAATTATTAATCAAACAACCTTGTTCATGAGTTCATGACCTATGTACACTCAAGCCCGAAATTCCCTGGCCCAAATATATACTTTTTTATTACAAATTTTACTTAATTACAAGGAAAAAGAAATAGCCCAAGCACAAAATATGGCTGTTTTTTTTAACAAGTATCAAAATAAAAATTTACTAAGTTAAAAAAAATGAAAAAACACATTCAGATTGTACCGTCAACAGAATAAACTGCATCGATGATCGAACTACAGATTTTGTTGCAGATATGTACTCTGCAAACTTTATGCCTTAAGAGCTATAGTACAGATATATAAATCATTTATAAACTTTATTCTTCCTTTATGCACTCGCTGCAGAATACCCCTTCGTCACATTCATTTTGCTACAACTGCTATAAGTTCTCGCCTCGAGAATTTAACTGTAGCAAGTTGAATGAAACGGTGAAGTATTATTTAGTGACCGGTGTCTGTTTTATCTTCGAGAAATTCCGTCAATGAAATATTTTTTTGGGAGGAAAAAGAGGCTATGCCTTACAATTAGCTGTACTTCCGTTGGCAAGTGAACTGTTCAAGTACCTCTCGATAATGTCGAGGCCACAGAGCTCCTTGACCACAGGCATCGTGGCAGGAACGCTTAAATGGAACGGCGAATCACAGTCATGGCCGTCCAAGCCACCCCAGGACGCAAGCTGTCTCCTGGCTTCCTTAATTGCTGCTCTTGTTGCGCAGTGTACTGATGCAGCTAGCAACAACGGTGGCTCTCCAGACGCTGCAGATAAACCAAACATAAGATTAACAAAAATTTTCAACGTTTAATATTTAATCCCACGATTGTGAATGAAGCTTGTTGTTAAGGGAAGAAGGAGGTTCGCGTAAGCACACACCTTTAGAGGAAAGAATGCGCTTCTCATGATGTCCACTGTTCATGATTTCAACATTGAGTTGTCGCGGGATAGTATCAATCGTTGGTATCTTATATGTCCATGTGCTATCGGAAACCACTACGCCGTTAGGATCTGTTGAATACTCTTCCAACATGAAGAATCCGATACCTTGAACAAAAGCCCCTTCAATCTGCAAGGAATATTAAAAATTAGAATGTATTTGCATATGTTCCAGATCAATGCTCAACAGAATTTACAAACGCATCCAAAGGTTTCTACTCGCATAGAGGCAAATAGATGCCTCCTCCGTTTTTATTTAATGAATCGTTTTGGTTTGGGCAGTAACATAAGGATAACTGTCACATGATTCACTAATCTCCTTTCGAATCGCGAATCACAAATTTAAAAAGAGAATTGTTCCACTGATAAGGATGGATGACAGAATCATAGTATACCAAAAAGAAATTGTGCTTTAGAAATTTTCCAAAAAGGAAGGCACAATTTAAAAGACGGAGGAAGAATATCTCGAGCATTTAAGGACTAAAAAATAAGATGGCTGCTCAAAATCAACCTGTCCCAAATCAACAGCAGGATTTAGACTCTGTCCACAGTCATAAATGATGTCGGACCGCAATATAGCAGTTTCTCCTGTAAGAAGATTCACTTCTACCTGCGGAAAGAAATAATATTGTTATAAGAAAAAAGAAATTGAAGAAAAAATTGGTTATATTATCAATACAGGATTAACTGAAAAGGGCAATTACATCAACTGTATTAGTGGTACAATTATGTTCTTCCAATCGAGGGAAGAAGATTAACGAATGCTCGTTATAAATATTACCTCACTAACAGCAACACCGTAGTTTAGATATTGCATGGAAGCAAACTCTGGCACGAAATAGTTGCTGGCTGACAAATTCACTGCTTTAAATCCAGCCTGAAATCAGAAACAGAAGTGAGATTTTGAATAAACGGAAGTGACATTATAACTCTTTCGTTTTGAATCATAATAGACTAAATTAAAATGACTCGTTAAATCATGTGCACTTTTTATTTATGTGAGCTTGCAGATGATGTTTGCTACCACCGATCAATCAGAAACAATCATTTTATTATCACTAATGAGGGTACGATTTGCATACATCTCATCCTCCAAATTTGATTAGATAGGAGCCAACGTGACTTAACGGACGTGCGGGATTGGATCTTATATGATGCACATCCATGATCCTAACAGATTTTTCTGTTGCACAATTTTGTAGGCAGTTCAGAAAAGAAAGGGAAAAAAGTTCGAACTAGTACTCGCCTGCTTAATCAGCGTCTCCCAAGTTATAGAACCCATTTGTTCTTGCAATTTTTCCTTGAGGGGGATCAATCTTTCAACCAGTGTATTGCAGCAAATCCTTACAGCTTCGCAGCTAGACTCAGAAGTCGTGCTTCCAGCAGTATATCCTCCTTGTATCACGCTTAGAGTATCCGCTTGTATTACCCGTACTTTATCTAAAAGTCGATCACTTCCAGCACACTTGATCAAACTCAGACCATATGCAGTCATCTGTTGTACTTTGGTCCAAAGACCCTGACCAAGTTCAATCCCTCCTACTTCCACGGAAATCGATCCATCGGAAAGTATGCTGACTTTACCCGGGGTTGGTCTTTGTAAAACACCATGCACAATGGGTAACCGGGAAATGCCCCTTTTACACCATTTATGAGTAGAGTTAAACTGTTTGATCATCTCTTTTCTCGGTTCAAAGCTTGAGGATGAATATAGTTTATCCCAAAGTAACGGTAAAGTATATTCACCCGGTTCTCCAGCAGAATGTTGATAGAACAAGGCTAAGCTATTGTATGTGTGAAAATTTTTGGCTCGAACAACATCAACATCCACTGAAAGGGCTGAAGCTATATGTTCAATCACAGCTTCAGCGATAAACGAACCCTGTACTTCTCCAGGACCTCGCATTGCCGACTTACTCGTAAGATTTGTTTTGCATAATTTAATATCAAAGGATAGAGCACCCCAGTTATACTTCTTAAATGAATTCATTAGGTTTGATGGAATGATTGGGCTAATGTCTTCTGATATACCCGCATTAATTAAAAGGTCGAGATGTAAAGCTGTGATCTTCCCGTCTAATTTGAATCCCACACTATAATTTATCTTCATTGGATGTCGTCCTCCGGCCAGTATCATATCAGTCTTTCGATCGAGATACATCCTCACAGGACGACGAAGCTTGTGTGCGGCTAGTGCACAAGCTGCTGCAACCTATAACAACATCAATTGAGCACATTATATTCTATTTTGTCGTTTGATAAGCAAAAGATACGTGTCATATAAAAGGGCTTATAAAGTTCGATACTCACAGGCATAGCTTTTATTGCCTTTCCTCCAAACCCGCCGCCTACCCTTCTTGTGATGACACGAACATTATGTTCGGGAACTCCAAGACATTTTGCAATTACAGAATGCGCAGTTTCTGGAGCTTGAGTAGAACTATAAACCACCATGCAGTTATCTTCGTCTGGAATAGCTAGAGCAGTTTGAGTTTCCATGTAGAAATAGTACTGTGATGGGAGTCGAATCTATATATATCACAAACAAGAAATGCTTCGGTAAAAAGTACGATTAAATATAATCAAATAATATCATAATACGCCTTGAATGCATTAAGATACCTCGGCTGAAAGAATTTTACGATCAGCTTCAGCCATTCCCTTGGCAAAGTCACCAACGGGTTTTGGGTAAAGAAACGGCGGAATTTCAAAAAAGCTAGACCTCTCAACTGCATCTTCGACTGTTAAAATCGGCGGTTCTAAGTTTTCTACTTCATAGTCAACGATTGCTTTAGTCGCTGCTAATTCAGCATGCTTCTGTGTATCTGCAACCTATAATGCTCTCTTGTACTTAGTAAAGATCGAAATTCAACTCAATAGATAAAGAGAGACCAGGGTAACATGATTCACCAATCGCCTAGCGAATCGCGAATCGAAAAAATCGAATTATGGTCGATTTAAGGCTGTTTTTGAAGCATTATGAGCGACTCGCAAATCCAAAAGACAAACTAACTAGCGAATTATGTTTCACTGAGAGAGAAATTGTTATGCTAAAGGTTTTGAGAAGATCAACTTACCACTAGTGCTATACGTTCACCAGCAAACCTCGTGATATCATCAGCAAATAACATATCTTCCCCGAAAATTGTCTGTGCTCCGACATTCTGTCCAGGGATATCTTTATAGGAAAGAACAGAAACTACTCCATCCGGAAATGAATCAGACTCATATCTCACACATTTTACCCCTGCCAAAGGCTTTGTACTACATATGAATGCTCCATGAAGGCAGCCCTTCGGAGAAGGGATATCATCAACGTATAAGACCTCACCTGCACATGTAACTCAAAATACTAAAGACTATACTACAAAACACTTCTTCCAGATAGCCTACTAGTCGTAATGACTACCTTTGTCCCTTTGATTTTGCTACACAATAAACAAAAAGCTTTCACTTCGATTTCCGCAATGTCGCACAATTAAAGGGACAGAGGAGTATTATACAATAATAGTGATCAGCTTGTAGTCTTCTACGGTGCAAAGTAGAGAAACCACATAGGGACCCAATATAAAATCTACATTTTGGTTAAGACGAGAAACACCATATGAGATGTCTCAAGTCCAACAAAAATATCCATGTTCGCTTAAAAAATTGACAATTGAAAATTTGTTTAATAGTTTAAACAAACCAGATGCCTGAAGAGCAGCTCCAATTTTGTTTACGGGTTTTCCCACAGGATGATACTCCGTGCTGGGCACAATTTCGTGCTTTGCAGGTAATAACAGAGTTTTCTTACTGCCTTCTTTCATTTTAGACTCTGTTACAATGCATCCGTCTAAGCCTAAACGAGAAAATCCTAAATCAGTTCCGACCAAAGTATGCAGAAATTCAAAAATAAATGCCTCAGCCAAGCTTGTCCGGTATGAAGGATGTGAAGTGCCATCTTTTGGAACCACAGTAGCTCGAACTAAATTCATTGTTTCACGAAGAACTTCACGATTGAATTTTCTACCACCTAAAAACACTTCAACTTCTTTAGCTCTCACTTCATGCTTAGATCCATAAGCACCAAAAGCCAGATGAATCTTGTTTATCATGTTCCCGTCAACATTGCAGGGAGAAACTTCCGCAAAGAAAGCAGCGTTTAGATAAGGTAATGCATTCCCAAGCGGGCGAGGTGATGCCCTATATGTTTCGAACATAAGTTTGCAATTCGATGAAGATTCCTGAATCGGAATTTGGACACCCACAATAATACTTTTTGAATCTAACGGAGGCCTTGCCAAAAACTCCTCCAATTTGACAGTCTCCCTTTTAGAGCTTCGTATTATCTCAACACTAGAATCTACAGCTAGAAGAACGGTAGCAATGTCAGACGGAAATCCACATCTTTGTGCCATAACTAAATTCCCACCTATACTTGCCGAATTTCTAATAAACCCAGAAGCAATTTTCTCAAAATGGGCAGCAATTTTCTTAAAGACGGTTTTACTTCCCTCACTTTCGCTCATTCTGTCTTCACCACCCTCCTTCAGTGCTACTATAGCCTTAGCGATGGACATAGCTGCCCCAATTTTAATGTACATAGAATCTCTTTTAACCATAGATAGCTCGGGAATGTATCTTAAATCGATGTATGTATCATATCCTTCTAGTTCCTTATAATAACTTGTGCTTGTATTACTAACGACTAATTTGACGCTACCAACATTGTTGGATTCGCTCCATTCCAGCTTTTTGTGGAGCTCCTCAATACTAGAAGGGGTATACCAAGAACATTTTCCGGAATCTAATCGCATATTAAACTTTATTTCGTTCTTCAAAAAATCAGGAAAAGTTGATATCGGACAGCTACGATCATAAACAGGTAGCCTACTAACCTTAAGATCCTTTCCCTCTTCCTTTTGCCAAAAGGCATTGAATCCTAGATCCTCGATATCCACATCTGCGGCAAAGCTTTTGCAAGCATCGACAATAGGTCGATAGCCGGTACATCTACAGAGGTTCCCGGCTATGGCTTTTTCTGCCTCGGAAACCGTCAGATTTGAGAACCCAGGAGAGGATTTAGGTTCATCACTTTTATCAGCATTAACAAGGGCTGAGAAGAGAGAAACACACATTCCTGGTGTACAATACCCACACTGAGAGGCATGGAAACCATCAAATCTTTGATGAATTGAATGAAAACCTTGTTTCTGATTTCCAAGGCCTTCGGTGGTAGTAATGGAACAACCATGTATACTACAAAGAAGTGTGAGACATGAGTTAACTGTATAGTCTTCCACTTTGTCGAGTACAGGGTCATATTTAGATAGTAGCACAACACAAGCCCCACAACCACCTGCAGTCAACAACATCGAACAACAGTCAAATACATTTTTACAACTACAACAGATCATAATCATACCTGCAAAAAGGGAAACATAAAGCAAATTCTTGAACTGGAAATATATGCATGTATTTGGCGATATCTTTCATTATGACATCATAATCAATAAGAAAACCTAGTGAAGCCATCTGTAACAAACGGGTATAATTTTATTCCTCAATGATAACTCAGTCAGTTAAAGTGGAAATTCTAGAATCCATTTATCCCCTTTGCTCATTCAAAACTCTCTAGTCTCTTCCTCTAGACTTCCAAAATAAACAAATTTAGCTCCTATTGCTGTTAATACCCACAAGCTTCGTTAAGTCCCCTACATTGGAATTGCCGTGCTTTGTAGTTTAGATATAGCAGAGACAGGATAAACCTAACGAAGAAGTCATTTTCACATTTCTTTCAAAAATAAAAGAATCTATCATCACAAAGTACTCCTTTGCTCCTTGGAGGATTGCTCTATTTGACGAAAAAGCTCTCACATGTATGGATTACACTATGAGGGACAGAATGCATATACATATTAAACTAAGTACGACGCTGTCTTTACATGTTACTTATCAAAATGTATGGCACATTCAATTAGTATTGAACGCTCCATCACTTTCAACAGAAATGACAAACAGCTAAAAGCCTATAAAAAACACCTAAATACCAAAAAAAAAAAAAAAAAAAAAAAGACTAAATCTCTCACACTTATGTGATACTTACTTTAGTTGTGGAAGCTGCGGACATGATACCCAAAAGCCTAAAGTTTAGAGGCTAAAACTATGCTTCATCCATATCATTTACCTTTGATCTTAATAAACCAAAAACAAAATCCATATATGTTCACTGTTTTAAGGGGCTGAATAATTTCCTTCAAAAATCAATAAAACTTCACTAGATTGCAATTATTTCATTGATTCAATAAATTAATCTTTACAAGATGACATACCACTAAATATCAAGCTATGTTTTCTTCATCAAAAAACCTACATGTCTCAATTTAAAACTTCAAATTTAGGTTGGATTTTCCTAATCTGACTTCCACTTATCTAAACATAATGGGGTTAGTTGCTAAAAGACACATGATCAGCTTTAACTTATCCAATAATGTCGTTAGGGTGCATTCTCCTCACCTGAACTCCACTTATCTAAACATGATGTAGTTAGTTGTGAAAAAATTGCACATCGTTCCCCCTTAAGCTATCGTATTTTTTCTCCATTCAAACTTCCGGAATAAGGAAAAGTTAAGGTAGGAATTAGGATAGGCTCTAGTCACCTACGAGGCGACCTCCGGGTTCTTCAAACGCTTACAGAGGTATTGCTCCACTAATACTGCCTTCACATAGGCAGCGGAGATCATATTTACGACCCTCTGAGGGAAATGATAGCCCTTAACCAACTAGTATCCGTAACTAGTCTCTTACCACATGAATTCTATTTACTTGAACTAAGATGCTACTTTGTAGTCTTGTAGATTGCAAATTGCACCACTATGAACCCTCAACTAATGTCAGCTTACCTTACTTCCTTCAACTTATATCATTTGAAATCTCTAACTTACTTGAGCTAATATAATACTTAGTTTTTGATATCAATCCGCATAACTATGTGGAATCGAGTCTTGTCTCAGTTGGAAAATAAGTACCACTCTCTCGGATAAGTTTCCAACTTCAATTCTCACCTAACCATCTCCTTCTCTCGGCCTACCCTATAATCAAAAAAATTGCACACCTATGAAACCTCAAGTATTGTTATCTTACCTTACTTTCTTCAACTTATGTAAATTCAGCTTACAAGTAAGTTGTACTACTATAACCTCACTTAATTGAATTGATAAAAACATGATGAAAAGTGTCAAAATTCATAAAATTAATCATACCCAACAAAATAAACCATCAAAACAACCAAGCAAGTCCATAAGCAAGATTAAAAAGAAGAAAGAAAAGAGTAGAGATAAAAAAACCTTCTCCACAACCAAGCTTAACACTTTTAAAAGGAGTTTGAGTACGCAAAAACTGAATCAAAGTGGTTGAAGGGTGAATAGCAGAAATCTCATATCTTTCACCATTAACAGCAAACACTAAATTCCCACCTCCCATTTTGTTCTTCTCGATGTTCTCCATATCTTTTTAGCACACAAAACAACAATCACTAAATTTAATAAGCAAAAGAAATCCTTAAAGTTTTGAACTTTGACTTTTATTTGTAAGATCCAAAGATAGTAAACAAGACCCAACAAAATGATGTCAGATTGATTGTCAGAAAGTGTCATTTTTTTTTCAATATTTGGCAACTTTCTTTGGATTTTATTTACGCAAAGGCTAGGTTTGGTTAGATGAAATTATGGGGAAGTTCCCGTTTATCTGTAAATGGGAGGTGGAAGTAACTAATGACTAATGAAGTGTGTAAACTGAAGACGAAATGCCTAAATGGTAACTCATCATACTTTATTCGGGTATTTGGCAATTGGCATGATACCTGTTTTTTGCGTGGGACTATCAAAAACAAAATACCCTTTGCTTTTTGTGTGTTGGGCTGTTGGCCAAATTGCTTTTATTTTTAATAAAAAAAATTAAAATTAAAAAATTTCACCCTATTTATAAAATTTAACATTTGAGTTGTTTTTTAAAATATTTTTAAAAATGTTTTTTAACTGTAAATTATTAAAAGAATTAAAATTGTTTTATTTTAAGGTAGTTTGAAGGAAAGAAAATATTATATGAGAATTGAACTTAATACCTTATTAATTTACATAAGATTTTTGGAATCCGAACATCAATTTTTCTTTTTTTTTTCTACTTATTAGTTGACTAATTTTGTTTATAAGATCGGCTGGAAAAATGGATTAACGAGAATGTTCTTCACTCTAATCCATTATACCATAGCAAATGTTCTTCACTCTAATCCATATATTTCCACAAAGTCAAATCCTACAATGTATAGCTAATAAAATTGCCTAAAAATCCTCCAAAAAACTTTCAATATCAAAATTGATTAAAAGTACTAATTAATGAAGTATTTGGATGAGTATAATCAAATTTCACACTTTTATTATTTTTCAAATTCTTAAAATCTATACGGAAAAAAAAATTATTTACCTTAATTACTTAAATTACATGTCTTCAATCTCTATGTCTTCTTCAATGTATTAAACACAATTTCTCTTTCAATTCCTTATTCATTCCCAGTGATTCAAAATAATTTAATTTTTTCTTCATAACAACACAAATCTTAATAACACATCAAATCAATAAAATATACTCCAAAAGAAATTAAAATAGCTGACAAATAAAACCAACAAAAAATCTTCAATTCTTTTGCCTCCTAAAGAAGTTTTTGCTTGAATTAGAATTGGAGCATTATTTACAACTGTTAAAATAATCTAGAAAAATCTAGGATTTTAATTAAATATAAAAATATCTAAACTAAAGAATTAAAAAAATAAAAATATCTAAGATAATATAATGGAAGATCCTAGAAAAGTAATTAAAAAATTAAAAATATCTAAGATATTTTAGTAAACTTGCACTATAAATACCCATTGATGTAATCAATTTTTTGTGCAATGAAGAACAATATTCATTCTACATATTCACTCATCTTCCTCTCCAAATAAATCCATTTACTATTTTACCATCTAAATTTTAACAGTCTAAAACTATTAAAACAAAAAGAAATGGTAATTGGACTAACATCAATAAAAAATGAAAAAAAAATTTGTGAAGGCTGTATATATGGCAAGATGCACAAATTGCCATTTCCTACCGCACCTTGGAGGGCCAAGGCTCCTCTAGAGCTTGTTCATGCAGATATCTGGGGTCCTACCAAGAATCCGTCTCTTGGCGGAAAAAGATATTTTCTTCTGTTCGTAGATGACTACTCCCGCATGATGTGGGTATATTTCCTGGAGAAAAAATCAGAAGCTTTTTCCCACTTCATGGAATTCAAAGCCCTCACAGAAAATCAAAGTGGGCATTCTCTTAAGATTCTTAGAACAGATCGTGGCGGAGAATTTACAAGCAACGAATTCAACAACTTCTGTAAGAAGCATGGGATTAAAAGAGAACTTACAGCAAGGCGTACACCACAACAAAATGGTGTCGCGGAAAGGAAAAACCGCACTATAGCAGAGATGGCCCGCAGCATGATGCAGGGTAAACATCTACCCAAAGGATACTGGGCCGAAGCTGTTCACACGGCAGTATATATCCTCAATAGATCTCCCACAAAAGCAGTTAGGGATTTAACGCCATATGAAGCCTGGCACAAGAGAAAGCCAAGAGTAGAACACCTCAAAGTGTTCGGATGCGTAGCTTATGCCCACATCCCAAAGGAGAATCGGGAAAAGCTCGACGAGAAGGGAGAAAAATGCATATTCATTGGATACAGTCACGAAACAAAAGGATATCGCCTTTACAAGCCTGAATCTAAACAATTAATCATCTCTAGAGACGTAATTTTCGACGAAGCAGCCGAATGGACGTGGAAAGAAAAAGAAACTGAAGCTCGCGAAGGAGATACTCTCCTAAGAGATCCAAGTGAAGAAGACGGAGCAGACCAACCAACAAACCCATCATCTCCGAGTCCAAGTACACCTGAAAGTACAAGATCATTCCCAAGCTCAAGAAGCCAAACATCACGTTCAACTCCTCAACCTCAAGAAGCCCGAAGATCAACACGAGATCGGCAACCGCCATCATGGTTACAAGATTACCATTGTGACCAAGCAATGATGGCTCTCTTCTCTAGTGAGCCACAAACATTTCAAGAAGCAACACAAGAAGAAACCTGGATTGAGGCTATGAACGAAGAAATGAAAATGATCGAGAAGAATCACACATGGAAACTTGTAGACAAACCACAAGACAAGGAAGTCATCGGACTCAAGTGGGTCTACAAGGTGAAACATAATGATGATGGCTCCATCAACAAGTACAAAGCAAGGCTCGTAGCAAAGGGATATGCGCAACAACCAGGAATCGACTTCAACGAAACATATGCACCAGTTGTCCGCATGGAGACAATCAGAACAGTCCTGGCATTAGCAGCACAGCATCAACTACCAGTCTTTCAACTCGATGTCAAATCAGCATTTCTAAATGGAGAACTTGAAGAAGAAGTGTACGTCGAGCAACCGCAGGGATACGTCATCAAAGGCCAAGAAGACAAAGTATACCGCCTTCGAAAAGCTCTGTACAGACTCAAACAAGCACCCCGAGCGTGGAACAGCAACATCGACAATTATCTTCTCCAGCATGGTTTCATCAAGAGTCCGAGTGAACCTTCACTATACATCAAGACACAAGGTAACAACTTTCTCATTTTATGCTTGTACGTGGATGATCTAATCTATACAGGCACACACCCAACGATGATCGAAGAATTTAAAAAGGCTATGATGAAGGAGTACGAGATGACAGACCTTGGTACAATGAAATACTTCCTTGGCATACAAATCAAACAAAGCCCAGGAAAAATATTTCTATCACAAGAGAAATATGCAGAAGACCTTCTCAAGAAATTCAACATGGGTGAATGTAAACCGCTGGCTACACCAATGGCAATCAATGAGAAGTTATCAAAGTACGATGGCAAACCAAAAGTCGACGGAGCAATGTATCGAAGCTTGGTCGGCTCTCTTATCTATCTCACACATACAAGACCAGATATAGTCAACACTGTCAGCATCGTATCCAGGTTCATGAGTGAACCGAGCAAGGATCATCTAACAGCAGCAAAGAGGATTCTCAGATACATTAAGGGAACAAAAAGCTATGGGATCATGTACGAAACTGAAAAAGATTTCAAGCTCACAGGATACACCGATAGCGACTGGGCTGGAAGCGTGGATGATAGAAAAAGTACAAGCGGGTACGTATTTCAGCTTGGAAACAAAGTGGTCTCATGGTCATCAAAAAACAGGCGACAGTAGCTTTATCATCAGCAGAAGCAGAGTACATTGCAGCAACAAGTGCAGCATGTGAAGCAGTCTGGCTGAGAAGGATATTAATCGATCTACAACATAAGCAAGAGACACCAACTACAATGTTCTGCGACAACATGTCAACAATAGCAATGACGAAGAATCCAATGTTTCATAGCAGATCAAAGCACATCGAGATACGACATCACTACATTCGTGAGTTAGTAGATAAGAAAGAGATCGAACTACAATTCTGCAAGACGGAGGAGGAGCTTGCAGACATTTTCACAAAACCCATATCAACTGATAGATTTATCGATTTCAGAAGACGACTTAGAGTTCAAGATTTTTCAGATTAGGGGGAGTGTTAAAATAATCTAGAAAAATCTAGGATTTTAATTAAATATAAAAATATCTAAACTAAAGAATTAAAAAATAAAAATATCTAAGATAATATAATGGAAGATCCTAGAAACGTAATTAAAAAATTAAAAATATCTAAGATATTTTAGTAAACTTGCACTATAAATACCCATTGATGTAATCAATTTTTTGTGCAATGAAGAACAATATTCATTCTACATATTCACTCATCTTCCTCTCCAAATAAATCCATTTACTATTTTACCATCTAAATTTTTCCTACAACAACCGTGTCTTCATAGAAAAATAGAAAAAAGAAATTAAGGTTTAAAAAAATTGCTTATTAGAAAAGGAGAATTGGGTAATCCAAATTGATAACCCAAGTATAATTAATAGGAAGACAGAAGGACGTTTTAACGAGGTATTTGAAGAAAATGAAATTAGTGGAAGATAGAAAAAACTATCGATGTTAAATGAAAATTTTAACATAAGTTTATAAAACTTTAAAACGATAAAACTTAAAATTACTATGAAAAAGATTAAAAAAATCATCTACTCCATTAAAAAATCCCTAAATTCAAAATTATCATATGAAATTTGTCATAATTTTTAGCAATTTGGCTTAACAATTTAACATACTATCGGTAACGAAAAGTAGTGCTACCAAACTCCCCCTGTATTCTATGCCATCGTTATAATTTTCCTAATTGAGTTACAAGAAAAATAAATTGGACTAAAATTTGGCCATTAGTTTCTAACTTAGTGTCTAAATCAAGAATTATTTATGTAGGGTAAGAATACTCCTCTATCCTTTTAATTTGCCCATTTAATTTTAATTTATAGGAAAATTTCACATACTTTTATGAAACGTCAATAATAGCACTTTTGTAAGATTTTTTTCACATGGTAGCATCTAATTTTTGCCTTATCTAACTACCGTGGCATTTTCTGTAAAATTCTTGTCAATTTTTGTTTAATTCACCATTTTGACGTTTCCACCCTTATTGAGTGTTGGTTGTTGTCTTTATAATTTTCCCTAAACCATTTTTATGCTTTCAAATGTTTAATTCAAAATTTTGACATTTAATTCACCGTTTAAAAGCGTTGATGAATTAAACAACGAAATTAAACGTCAAAATGGTGAATTAAACATTTAAGAGCATAAAAATGGTTTAGGACAAATTCTAAAGACAAAAACCAACATTTAATAAGGGTAAAAACATCAGAATCGTGAATTAAACGGAAATTAACATGAATTTAACGGAAAATGCTATGACAGTTAAATGAGGTATAAACTGGATGTTACCATGTGAAAAAATCTAATAAGAGTGCTACCACTGGAGTTTCATGAAAGTTCGATGCTACCATGTAGAATTTCCCTAATTTGTATAATAAATTACTTATTTTTGGATAAAGCATCACAAGTTCACAATTTATAATCTTAATATTCTCTGTTTAATTACTAAGAAATACTCCTATTTTACTACTTTACTCCGCTAAAATTAATTTCTTAATATTTGTACAAAAATTAAAAGCGTTAAAATAAGAAAACACAAGTAGTCATTATAGGGGGGCGTGAATTAGGTGATGTGATGTCAAATAAGGGTGACAATTCAAATGAATTTGGTTATGAGGGATGACTATAACTTATGGGATTGTTCTTTGGTTTAAAGCTGGATTTTGTACAACCCATTTTCAAAATCTTTGAAATTTGATGGAAGACTGAATAAGTGTTTAATTAGATTGGATCATAAATTTTAGTTTTTTAATATTATTTTAAAGAATCAATTCAATTAATTAAAAGATTAAACAAATAGTTAAAGAGATATGTTTATATTCTTTATCAGTTTTATAATATCTTTTTTTAATAAATTTTTCTCGTAAATAATTGAAAATATTTTGATTAAAATTAAGCATTGAAAAACGTGCAAATCCAATTAATGTAAGATTCAATTAAATTAAGTAAAACATTAATTTTGTATAAGTAATTTTTTATTTTATTTACCTAAACCTATGTATAGATTAATTTATAAATTGCCGTGTTAGCTTGACCTTAATGCATTTGTTTCTAGATTAACAGAAAAGATAAGATGCTTAAGAAAAATCAAATAAGGTTTATATAAATTTTGTTTTGTGAAGTTGAATTAAGATATATATTCATTTATATTTCTTCCGTTTCTATTTGTTTTTCCATTTTTCATTTTAGACATAATCGAATTAACATATTTATTCTTTGATATTTAGTCTGTTTCTATTTCGTTTTCCATTTCTCATTTTAAACGGTTTAAATTGTTATTGCCTTATAGAATCTTTTCATTAATATCATATTTTTAGACATAATTAGTCTTAGTCAGCCCAATTTAATATTTTTTATTTCTGGTCCTCATATATTTTCATCCAACTTCATTTATATATTTTTATAATGCATATGGTCCCTAAATGTTTTCCATTAACTTTATTTTAAAATTTGTTAATGTTTGTTCTTATATTTATTCCACTAACTTTATTTTATATTTTTTTTAATGATTATGGTCTCCACTTTGTTTAATTAACTTTATTATTCAATAAAATAATATTTCCACCCTTTAAAAGATTTCAACTCTTCTTAATTAATGTGAGCATTTCTAATGGGAACATTAAATAGGAACGGAGGGAGTAATATTTGTAAAAGAATTAGGAATATATCAAAACTTAAAGATTATATTATTCTAATATTCTAATGCCCAATATCCGATTTCGAAAATTGGATTTGAGTTTGATATCCTATTTTTAAACCGAATACTAAATCGTTTTAGTGAAATCAAATATCTAGATATCTAATTAGAATTTTTAAAACTTTTTATATATAAATACTCTATTTAGGCTAGGAAACATGTTAATGTTTTTATTTCTCAAGTGCAATTAAGTTGCATAATTTATCACTTGTACGTTAATTATTTTGGATTTTGAACATTCAATAATATTGCCAAATGATTAGTTTTCAAACCATAAAAAATTAATTTTCTTTAAGAAAGAAAGAAAATTCGGCTTAAATGTTCGTAAGAGGATGAAATATATTTTCGTGATGTCCAACAGATTTCGAGTAAGCTATAGTGAACTAAATCAAAGGAGTCAAATAATATCTGTGCGTGGGAGTGCACTACTAAGCGTACGGAATACTTTGGCCTGCTTTGATGGATGTATAATTCGGACTCTGGCTAATAAGAGTGTGTATTAGGGATGGTCATGGAGCGGGTCTGGCCAGACCCGGACCTGGACCCTATTTTTTTTTTTGGGATCCAGACCCGGATCCGGACCCTAAGGGTCTAAAATTTTTAGATTCGGACCCGGACCCTACGGGTCTGACAGGGTCTAGGGTCCTTAATGGGTCTTATACAAAGCATCTTTGATTTGTCAAAATTGAACCTTTTTCGAGTTTTTTTTTATTTTTGTAAGCAACTTATTATCGTATTACAAATACTTGTTCGAGTCCATGAAATTCAAATATAAAATAAATACTAAAACGTAAAAACACTTGTCTAAATACATGATTAAAAATCAAATATGAAAGACTAAATGAGAAACATAGTGTATATTTCATAACATTAAAAATTACAATAAATTTTGATTAATCTTCTTCAACTTCATCAAGATCCTAAAGGAAATATCAAACAAGTATAAGTTAGTTTTTCAATAAAGAAAAAGTAAATAAAAACAAATCCATTAAAGTTAAAGCGTACTAGTTGAATCGCATCTATTTGTTGTTCTTCATCAACATCCGAATCATCAATTACTGTGGAGCAAGCATAAGCATCTTTCAAAGAACCTTAGAAAAAGATTTTAAAAACAAAAACAAAATAAGATAACCAACCAAAAACAAAACCAATACTAAATCAGTAAAAGTTAGACTTTTACCTTTTATGTCTTCCATCATCCAATTTTGTAAACACATTAATGCTTCCACAGTTTGTGAATGAAGTCTTGAACGATGAGGGCTAATAACTCTTCCTCCGGTACTAAAAGCACTTTCTGAAGCAACGGAAGAAACAGGAATGGCAAGAATATCTTTCGCAATCTTTTGCAAAGTCGGATACTTCGTATTTACTTTCCACCAATAAAGGATATCCAAATCCTCATCATCCGATAATGGTTCTTCTTCTAAATAAAAATCCAATTCACACCTATTCAACTTTCTAACCTTAGTTCTCTTAGATTGAGCAAATTCATCTTGTGCACTGTCTATAGAACTTGGTGCAGGTCGTTTCCTACTTTGCCCAACATCATTCACATTTTTCACAATATCACTTTTCCTTTGATATTCCACAACCAAGTTATCAAGACACCTACGAACTCTTGCTAATTGCATATCAACCTCATTAACATCAAAAAACTTCCTAAAATAAAACTCCACACAATCCATTTTATTTCTCGGGTCTAAGATAGTAGCAATAGCCAAAAGTTCACACATATTTTCCCAATACTTGTCAAATTTTTCAAGCATATTTTCTGTCATTAATCTAATAATTTCAACATCACTTTGTAACCACCTACCCATAGCAAGCTTAATCTCACAAACCCTTCGGAAAAAAAGATTGATAGTGATAAACTTTCTTCCAGAAAAAACATTAGTTGTATTGTAAAAAATTTCTAACTTATCACAAACAAGCTCAGCTAATTCCCAATCCTTATCACTAGGAACAACAAAATTCATCTTTTTATTCACTCGCCTTAACCTTGAAAACACATCTTGAAATGGCAAAACACTTTTAAGCATCAAGTAGGTTGAATTCCATCTTGTTTTACAATTAAGACTAGGTTTTTTAATGTTAACTAAGTCCAAAAAACGACAAGCCTCCTCAAAATTTTCAATTCTTTTAGGAGTTGACATCCAAAAAGACACACAATCACGAACTTTTTCAATCGCAGAACTAATAACCCCTAATCCATCTTGAACTATTAGGTTCAATATGTGAGCACTACAACGTAAATGCAAAAGATCACCCTCAAGCATCAAAGACCTTTTCTCAAACTTATTCATTAAAATCTTCATCATTGCATCATTAGTAGTGGCATTATCAACAACAACAGCAGATATTTTATTTTCTAAACAATATTGAGACAAACAATCCATCATTACCTTTGCAATAACACCTCCGGTGTGAGGACAAGGCACATAGCAAAACCTATATAGAATTAAAATTAAAAGGATAAATGATAAAATTAAAAGTAACATGATTACATGAGTAAATAAGTAAGATTTTACCTTAAGGTGCGATTTCGTAAGACCCATTGTTTATCAATAAAATGCGAAGTTATGACCATGTAACCCTTCTTCTGGTTGGTTGCAGTCCACATATCAGTAGTGATTGCAATTCTACTTTCATTATGATCGAGCAATTTATGTAGAGAAAGTTTTTCTTCTTTAAACATCTTCATGATATCTCGCTTTAATGTGGACCTAGAAATCATCTTAAAATTGGAATTAAGGCTTTCAACAAACCTCCTAAACCCAATATGATCCACCATAGACAATGGATACTCGTGCATAATAACCATGGAAACTAATTCCCTTCTCGAAAATTCTTGGTCGAACTCTTTAAGGTTGCTTTTACCACTATAATCCAAAGAACTTGACCCATCACATTCCTTCTTAACTCTTAAAGTTGTTTGACCACGTGCAAGATTCAAATGTCTTCCTGGACAAACTTTCTTTGCGTGTTTCAAGAGATGAGAAGTTCCACTACTACCACCAGTTACTAGACTAACACCACAATGCTTACAAACAGCTCTAGTCACACCATTTACTTCTTCTCTTACAAAATAATTCCATGCCTCAGAGGTTGTTTTCCTTCCCTTATCTTTTGTGCAAGAACTTGGAATACCATCAACATTATCATTAATGAACCCTTCTTCATCCACATTCAATGTATTTTTTGACTCCATACCAAAATCATTTTGTGGTTGTGCAACTGATTTGGACGTACATTGTGATTGATTTTCATCCATTATCTATACGAATACGACTATAAATCTAAATTTAAACACCTATTCAATCAATATATTTCATATCAAAACCATAACAATAAATCTAAATTCGTTTTCAAATCATAACAATAGATTTAAGAGGGGCTGAGGGCATACAGACACACAGCATACAGATGATACAGTGAGGGGCTGAGGGCATACATTCCAAAACAGAAAGCTAAAACTTACATATAAATCAAAAAAATTAACAATCATAAGTATTCAAAAACTTACAGTATAACGAAATCCCTAATAATGAAAGAGAAGTCAGTTTCAAAAGACCCAAATTTTCAGATATTACAATTTACAAGTCAGTTTCTTGAGATCCCACAACATATATATTACAAGTCAGATGATTCTAGAACAAAAAATGGAGAAAATTAATACACAATACAAAGAAAAATTAAAGAAAAATTAAACAAAATCAAAGAAATGGAATACCTGGAGTTTTCGAGGCGATGGCTATGGCGATGGCGATGGTGATGTCGCAGAGGTGGAGCCGCGGAGGACTAGAGCCAGAGAAACTAGAAAGATGTCGAGAAGTCGAGAAGGCGGAGGATTAGGGATTTAGAGGAGAAGTCGAGAAGGCGGAGGATTAGGGAAGTCGAGAAGGCGGAGGATTAGGGATTTAGAGGAGAAGCACAGCCTCACAGCCGCACAGGATTACTGGACAGGAGAAGTCGAGATTGGAGAAGAGAAAAAAATTAGGGTTTTCAAGGATTTTGTGATATTTGAGAATGAGAAGGCACTCCCAGTTCCACGCCCATCCAGTGACAAATATAAAATTTAAATTTTAAAAGTTTAGGGTCCGGGTCTTCATCTTAGGACCCGAACCCGGACCCGTCAAAAAAAATTTGGATCAAGACCCGGACCCGGATCCGACGGGTCTCAAAAATCAAGACCCACACCCTTATAAAAGGGGCGGGTCCGAGGCGGGTCCTACAGGGTCCTGGACCCATGACCATCCCTAGTGTGTATACTGTACATATAACATCCCGTCATCTTATGACATTATTATTTTATTATTATAATAATTTTTTTGAGATTTTATAATTATATTAAATTATCTTGGAATTAGTTTAATAGATTTCTTTTATATACGAATTTTAAATATTAACACACTTATATGAAAAATAAAATTTGCGATTTTTAGAATAAATTTATTAAAACTTGTGGGCACAACAAAAGTGGGTTTTCTTAGTGAAAATTTGAAATATATAAGTGATTTATCTAAAAAACACATGTAATGAGATACTTTTCAACTTTATTCTATTTATAAGCGTAAAATTTCCAAGCCATAGAGTCGGTATATGTTCGCACTTGGTAATTGCGAACTAAACGTTTGACTTTTTTTTTACCAAAAAGCATGTTCACATTTACTAACTGCGAATTAACTTGTGCCTAAATACAGCAGGTACCCTTTCTTCCTCATTCCCCAAATTTCTGAAACAGAAGCCCTAAAGTTTTCGACATTTTCCTCTTAAAAACCTCCATTAAAGTAACTTGAATCCTTCAATCTTGCTTTCCTCTTCCAATTTAGCATTTCAAATTAAGTTTGTGACACTCTAAGTTGCACACAAAGGTAATTTTTTACCAGTTTTTTGTGAGTTTTAATTCGAAAATCAGGGTTTAATTGAAGTTCTTATATGTTTATTAATTTATTAAAATGTAGGTCACTAAACCTCAAATCACTACTCTTCTAGGTCATCCACAACTGATTAAGGTAATAATTAATTGTTTTAAATACTTTATTGTGTTGGTTTTGAAGTATGCTTGTTGATGGTGATAATGCACTAGTTTATATGTTATTGTTAAATTATTCTCAAATAAATGTTATTGATATAAAATTCTGAAATATATGTTATTGTTATTGTTATATAGTGCACTAGTTTATATGGTGATAATGCACTACAAAGATTGTTTATATGGTGATAGTGAACCTAGAAAGATTGGTGATATGACATTATTTATGTAAGAATTTTAAACAAAGACAAAGATTGTTTATAGCTAATGTAGTTGATATTTTTATAAACAAAGATCGTACTGGCATGAAGTTGATGATGATGTTGTAACACCCGCAAAATAGGTCGAACTTTTAAAAACACCTTTAATGAAAAACA
Source organism: Amaranthus tricolor (assembly GCF_026212465.1). Classification (NCBI taxonomy): domain Eukaryota; kingdom Viridiplantae; phylum Streptophyta; class Magnoliopsida; order Caryophyllales; family Amaranthaceae; genus Amaranthus; species Amaranthus tricolor. Next base: position 1,610,954 of record NC_080057.1, on the reverse strand, counting down.
TGAACCAAAACCTACTCATGGGAATGTTACCGCCACATCTATTTCTAATAAAATAAATGTAAGGCTTAATGACTGAGAAATAACTTAATAACTTTTTATCCACCAAAGGGTCTTACAACATAAGAAAAGACTGAAACGCAATATATGTCCATATAAAATTTAAACAACTTAAGGTAAAATTTAAACTGAAATACGACTCTAATAAAAGCTATGTTTATAGGTGATCCTCACTCCACGATTCCCACGCAATCAATAACCTGCAACATAAGAATGCAAGAAAAACAAAGGAAAAACTTCCAAAATCAGGAAATTGAGTAAGTTCAACTCCATCCCGTAAAACAATTAAGTATGAAAATAATTTAAGAAAATAAAACATAATTTGAGTTGAAAATAATTTTGGAAAATAATATATAGCTGAGTTAAAAAAAAAATTTGTGAAAACAATATATATAATATCACATAAACCAATTTATTAATTTGATATTTAATAATGACAAACACATAATCAATTTTTAATTTGAGGGAACGAGAACGCCAGTAGGCCGAGGCTTTACCCCTATAACTACTTCATCAAGAGGTCGTCACTTGAAATAATTCAAGGCCAACAGAGTAGTCTCGGGGAACCCTAGTATGCACACCCCTTCTACTTGGATCACAACAAATAGAAGGAAGACCAAACATCATATCAAGTATCAGAAATAATAATACCTATCGGCAGCTATATTAACCAAACAGGACAACCTGTTCATCACCCTTATACTTGGATCACAACAAATATAAGAGCTTCATTTCCCTCGTGTTACACTTTACGTGATTTAATATATTTTAATAGTTAGTCGCGTGCACACAAACATATAATCAAACATACATTATACATTTTATTTTATGATCATAGGTTTTCCCAACAAAAATATATCTCAAGAATATTCAATTGCAATATTAATATCATAATATATTTCTCCTAAATTCAATCGCATTTAAAATCATTATTAAAATAATAATACAACTCTCATCAAAATAATATTATAAATATTTCTCTTTCAACTAAATCGTATCAAATTTCGTTTTCAAAATAATAATATAAATTTTATCAAAATAATAATTATAAATTAAAGTTTGATAAAAATAATAGTAAATATAATTTGAGAATATATAAAACATAACATCATATAAAATAATGTCATATAAAATCATGCATCCTATTTAAACACATTAATTATCACTTAGCACATAATACTAACGAGATAGTCCTAATTAGATGGACATTGAGAATTACCTTGTCACGCGCTCCTAGACAACGTATGCTCCTAATAATCTCTGTCTACGAATCCGCTGTCTACACGATAAAATAATATATCTCAAATTAATACCCCAATCAACCCATCGAAATAAATAAATTAAAAGACTCTTTTTTTTATTTATATAATTTATTCAAAAAGGTAGTTTCAAAATTTAGTTAAAGATATTAAGAGTATTGTAAATGATTTTTAAAAGAAAAGGACAAAAGTTAACATAAAAAATTAAAAGAAAAAGAAAATAAATAATATTTTATAATAAGTATAATAAAGTTGAAGGAATAAAAAAAAATAAAGAAATAAAATGGGTTAAAAAAAAAAACCCACGGTACTACCACGCAAGAAAGAAAGAAGAGAGAGGGAAGAAGACAGAGAAGGAGAAAGGGAGAAGGAAGAAGGAGACGGTGACGGCCGGCGGTGGCTTCGGTGGCCGCCGTTGCACGCCGGTGGTATCCCGGTGATCGCCGTTTTGCCGGAAAACTAAGGTCAGAATTATTATTATTTTTTTTTATCAAATAAAAGATGGATGTTTTTCAATTAGCATAATTTTTTTTGGTTTTGTATATAAAAACCTCTAACAAATGATGAAATTCATACCTTTAATATCAAAATCTTGCGTTTTGTTGACTGAATTTTAAGCAAATGGGAGATGGAAGAAATAGTTTATAAGAGAAAAAGGAAGTGTGAGTAATAATGTGAATGAATTATGGATAATTGGTTTAATTTATAGTAGGTAAGTGAGGTTAGTTATAAGATTTAGAGGGAGAAGTGAGAAGTGAGAAGTTTTTTGTTAATGGGGAGTTATTTATTTATTTATTTATTTTATTTATTTTTAAAATTTCTGAAATTTGTTTTTTTTTTATAAAAAAAAACGGATGTTACATACACTCCCCCTTAAAACAAAAGTTCGTCCTCGAACTTAAAGTTAACTACTGAAGTATTAAAAGGAATTGGACGGTTTTGATAGACTCGCATCACCCCCTATTTTAAAAAGTTTCGTCCTCGAAACTCAACGTACCTGTTCGAAAAGTTCGGGGTATCGCATTCTCATGTCAACTTCGGTTTCCCATGTGGTTTCCTCGGTTTGTTGGTTCATCCATAATATCTTGACCAACTTAACTTCCTTGTTCCGGGTACATCTTGTTTTGGTATTGAGGATTTTTATTGGTTTTTCTTCAAAGGTAAGGGTTTTATCAAGTTCAATGGTTTCAGGGTATATGGTGTGGGAAGGGTCATGGACATATTTTTGGAGTTGGGATACATGGAAGACATTGTGGACTTTAGCTAGGTTCATAGGTAGGGCTAATCTATAGGCTACTTCCCCAATTCGTTCCAATACTTCATAAGGACCTATAAAATGAGGACTCAATTTACCCTTCCTACCAAATCTCATGACACCCTTGGTTGGTGACACTTTGAGCAAAACTTTTTCACCTACTTCAAACTCTAATGTTCTCCTCCTTTTGTCTGCATACGACTTCTGACGATCTTGCGCGCCCCTCATACGTTCTTGGATCATCCTTACCTTCTTTGTAGTCTCCTCAATCATGTCTGGTCCTAATCCCAACAACTCATTAACATCATTCCAACATATAGGACTCCTACACTTTCTCCCATATAGGGCTTCGAAAGGTGCCATTCATATGCTAGAATGAAAAATATTATTGTAAGAAAACTCTACATACGTCAAATTATCCTCCCAAGATCCACCAAAATCCATAACAAATGCTCTTAACAAATCCTTAAGAGTCTGAATCGTTCTCTCTGTTTGACCATATGTTTCTAGATGGAATGCAGTACTGAACTTTAGTATCGTGCCCACTGCATCTTGTAACATCCTCCAAAATTTGGACAGAAATCTCGAATCTCTATCTGATACAATGTCCTTAGGCACACCATACAATCTCACTACCTCCTGAAAATACGCGTCTGCCATCTATTGCATTGTCCAAGTATTCTTCATCGCTATAAACCTTGCTGTTTTTGTTAATCGATCCACTATCACCCATATGGCATTCTTTCTTGTTTTTGACTTTGGCAATCTTACTACAAAGTCCATTGAAATTGACTCCCATTTCCATCCAGGTACTTCTAATGGTTGCAATTTTCCCCCGGCTTCATATGTTGAATTTTCACCTTCTGACACGTTAGACACTTCGTCACAAAGCCTGCAACTTCATGCTTCATGTTGGGCCGCCAAAAATTCTTCTTAAGATCCTTGTACATCTTATCACCACCAGGATGTATTGAGTATGGGGAATTATGGGCTTCAGTCATGATCTTAGTCTTAAGCTCCTCGTCATGCGGTATTCACCATCTTCCTTTATACTTCATTACGCCATTTTCATCACTTTCTAACTCAGGTGTTTGACCATCCTTCTTCAACTTCTTCAATTTAGTTAACTAGTTATCCGTAACTTGCTTCACTCTAATTTCCTCAAAAATATCGGATTCAATCGTCATTCCATTCAATTGAGTATCCACATATCCATACTCTACCACTTCTAAGTTCATCCTACGAATCTCTTCACACAACTCATCTGCTAAAATTAATGCATTCATTATATGACTTGACTTCCTACTCAGAGCATCAGCTACTTTGTTTGCTTTTCCCTCACAATAATTCAAATCCAGATCAGAAACTTAGTGGTCTTCTTCATCAAATTAGTGATAAGCTGAGCGATTCTCGAGAATTTTTTTTTACAAATCTCCTATAGTATCCGGCTAGACCTAAGAAACTTCTCACTTCTGTCACATTAGTGGGTGTAGGCCAGTTCATTACTGCTTGAACCTTCAAGGGATCTACCATTACTCCATCCTTTGTAGTTACATGCCCCAAAATGCTACTTTTTCCATCCAGAATTTCACATTTTGAAAACTTGGCATACAACTTATTCTCTCTTAAAATCTCTAAAACTTTCCTCAAATAAGCCTCATGCTCTTCTCGATTCATAGAGTATACTAAAATATCATCAATAAAAACAACTACAAACTTATCCAAATAAGGTTGAAAAGTCCTATTCATAAGGTCCATAAAGATAGCAGGCGCATTAGTGAGTCCAAAGGGCATGACTGTGAACTCATAATGGCCATGCCTCGTTCGAAAAGCTGTTTTGGCTATATGCTCTTCTGCAATTCATAATTGATGATAACCTGATCTCAAATCAATTATTGAAAATACTTCTGCACCCCTAAGTTGATCGAATAGATCCTCAATTCTAGGAAGTGGATACTTATTCTTCACCGTTATACTTTTTAAATCCTTATAATCGATACATAGTCTCAATGTTCCATCTTTCTTCCTAACAAATAATACTGGGGCTTCCCAAGGTGATACACTTGGTTTATATATCCTTTATCCAACAAATCCTCAAGTTTTACCTTCAACTCTTGCAACTCGGCAGGTGCCATCCTATAAGGTGTCTTTGAAATGGGTCCTGTTCCCGGAACTAAATCAATCTTGAAGTCTAACTCTCTCACAGGTGGCATCTCTAGAATCTCATCTGGGAACACATCAACAAACTCCTTAACTACAGGTATCTCTCCTAACTCGTCCTCTTTCCTGCTCGTGTCCTTTACATGGCACAAGTATATGGGGTAGCCTTTCCTAAGATGGGCCTGGAGATTTAAGGCGGAGATAAAAGCTTGGTCTTTGGTGGCTCGGAAGTAGTTTCTTGGTAGGTTATTTTATTTCCCTTAGGGCCTGTAAAGGTAATTCTCTGTTTAGCACAATTGATTTTTTCCTGATACTTCCTTAACCAATCCATTCCCAAAACCAAATCGAAGTCTTTTAAATTAAACTCGATAAGGTTCACGAGTAGTTCGATTTCAGAGATAACAATAGGCATACCTAAGTAAAGGTTCTTACTGAGAAAGGTTTCACCTGAGGGTGTGGTTACCTTAGCTTGACATGAGGAAGAAGGTTTAAAGGAATGTTTTTCAATAAAATATTTAGATAAAAAGGAATATGAAGCTCCAGAATCAAAGAGTACAAAAGCAGGTTTAGAGTTTACAAGGAAAGTACCCGTCACAATGTTGGCCTCCGACTCAGCTTCACTCTTGCTCATAACGTGGAGTCTCCCATTGAAAGTGCGTCCTCAATTTCCATTGTTGCCATTGTTGTTCTGATTGTTGTTGGCGTTGTACTTCTCATTTGCTGAACCACTTCTTGCTTGAGTATTGTTCGAGCGGTTGTTGTTGAAGTTATGGTTCTTAGATCCTCCTACATTGTTGTTATAGCCTTTATTGTGTCCATTTTGCCCTGGTTGGTTTCCCTCTTGCCTCTTGGGACAATAATTAGCCTTATGTTCAGCTTCGCCACAAGCATAACATTTAATTGGTTCGCCTTGACACGTATAACTCGAATGACTCTTCTCACATTTCTTGCAAACCCAAGCCCTTTGGTTACCATTCCTTGTTGGTTTTTATTCTGTCTAGGGTTTTGGTAGTTCCTATTGTTATGTCTTTCTCCGTGGTGATTGTTCCTACCATTACCCCCATTGTTACCAAAACGAGGTCTTTTATCATTACTTTGACTATCCGATTACTTTGGTCTTTCCTCTTGTTCCTTCCAAACACATTTTCTTCTCTTTGTAAGATCCTCTCCATATTACAAGCCTTAGAATAAGCCTCTGCAAGGGTAGTTGAGGTACTTCCTTCTAACCTAGTTTGTATCCTGAAAGCTAAACCATCCTCAAATTTTTGGGCCTTAGAAACTTCATCAGGGATCATGTTAGGGTAAAACTTAGCATACTCATTAAACTTTTGGGCATATTCCTTGACACTCATAAACTTCCCTTGGTTCAACCTATTGAATTCACTGCACTTTTGTCTCCTAATATGTTTAGGGAAGAATCGATCTCTAATGGCAACCTTAAAAGAATCCCAGTCAAAGTTTGGTTGGTTACTAATGGTTTGTCCCTCAGTTTCCCACCATGTGTCGACATCGTCACGTAGGTAAAACATGGCTTGGTTAACCTTTTGGGCCTCAGGTGTTCCATTTGCTGTAAAGATTTTCTCCATGTCACGTATCCAATTCTCTAATAGCATAGGGTCCTCTTTCCCAACAAAGATAGGGAGTTTTAAAGTGGCAATCTTCTTAGCCATAACAGCTTGGGTGTCATCTTGTCCATTGTTCATATTGTTAGCTTGGTTTTGCACTAGTAGTCCTATGTTTTATGACAACTGCTTGAGTACCCTCACTCTTGCTGTTAATTTTTCAGGTGTTTCGGCCATGTTATTTGCTAGTTGACGCCTGTGAGATCGAGTGTAAACGTTCGGGTATTGCATAGGCTGCCTATATAGGAAACTAAACGTTTACTACTAACGTTTCCATCATGTTCATACACACTTATTCTTAATATTCAAGATTGAAAGAAAAGACAAGGAAACAATTTGCACACACAACATAAAAAGGCTCATGAAGTATTCATTAATATAAATTTTCAAATAATAATCCAATGACAATGAATAAAATCAACATTGTTCAAAAATAAGGACAACTAGTAAAATAATCTCCATTTTTCTAGTTAACAAGTAATCATCAAAATCACTTTCAACTGGCTCTTCCTCAAAATCCTCCTCAAGATCCTCCTCAGGATCTTCCACATAGTCCTCCTTAGGTTCATAGGTATGGTATCGGTGTTATCACCTTCCCTGTCACTCTCATCCTCGTAGTCATAGGAGCTCCCAGATACATTATAAATCCACTTCGCCTTAGCATCGATCATCCTCTTTTCTAATATTCAAGGGTAAGGCACCATTTCTCATTTTCATCCGCATACCTTTCCCAATTGGGTCTCTCGTTTTTAATTATGTCATTGTATTCTTTCTTAAGTTCGGCATAAGGGCCTACATCACTTAAGGTTCGAATAAGGACATCTGCTTGCTTAGTTGGTGTGTTATAATCAGAGTTGCCATGATACTTATTTAGGTGACAGTTCTCCATGTTTACACGGAGACAATGGATATATGAGGAAATGGTTTCTCTTGCTTTCATAGAAAGGTGGTACGGTGAATCACGAAAATTTCTAATACTTTTCCTAGCAGTGCAACGGAATCGAGGCATCTAACAAAAAAAACGAAAGACAACGAAAATATAATTAAAAGAAATAACACACTACTATTAAGTACTTAAAAGTACTTCAAAACAATAAACTCATTCGTCCCCACTCTCATAATTTATTTTTATTTGTAACTTACTTAAATTATTTAAAAATAATTTTACCTTGTACCATTTACCTATTTTTAATTTAAGCCCTTATAAACTTTAAGTTCTAAACGACCCTAAGATTTGACCAAAACAAACCTAAGCTCTTTTACCACTTTGTAACACCCTCAAAATAGGTCGAACTTTTGAAAACACCTTTAATGAAAAACATGAACCAAAACCTACTCATGCGAGTGTTACCGCCACATCTATTTCTAATAAAATAAATGTAAGGCTTAACGACTAAGAAATAAATTAATAACTTTAAATCCACCAAAGGGTCTTACAACATAAGAAAAGACTGAAACGCAATCTATGTCCATATAAAATTTAAACAACTTAAGGTAAAATTTAAACTGAAATACGACTCTAATAAAAGCTATGTTTCTAGGTGATCCTCACTCCACGATTCCCACGCAATCAGAAAATTGAGTAATTCCAACTCCATCCCGTAAAAAAATTAAGTATGAAAATAGTTTAAGAAAATAAAACATAATTTGAGTTGAAAATAATTTTGGAAAATAATATATAGCTGAGTTAAAAAAAAAAATTTGTGAAAACAATATATATAATATTACATAAACCAATTTATTAATTTGATATTTAATAATGACAAACATATAATCAATTTTTAATTTGAGGGAACGAGAACGCCAATAGGCCGAGGCTTTACCCCTATACCTACTTCATCAAGAGGTCGTCACCTGAAATAATTCAAGGCCAATAGAGTAGTCTCAGAGAACCCTAGAGTGCACACCCCTTCTACTTGGATCACAACAAATAGCAGGAAGACCAATCATCGTATCAAGTGTCAGAAATAATAATTTCTATCGGCAGCTATATTAACCAAACAGGACAACCTGTTCATCACCCTTATACTTGGATCACAACAAATATAAGAGCTTCATTTCCCTCGTGTTACACTTTACGTGATTTAATATATTTTAATAATTAGTTGCGTACACACAAACATATAATCAAACATACATTATACATTTTATTTTATGATCATAGGTTTTCCCAAGAAAAATATATTTCAAGAATATTCAATTGCAATATTAATATCATAATATATTTCTCCTAAATTCAATCGCATTTAAAATCATTATTAAAATGATAATACAACTCTCATCAAAATAATATTATAAATATTTCTCTTTCAACTAATTCGTATCAAATTTCCTTATCAAAATAATAATATAAATTTTATCAAAATATTAATTATAAATTCAAGTTTGATAAAAATAATAGTAAATATAATTTGAGAATATATAAAACATAACATGATATAAAATAATGTCATATAAAATCATGAATCCTATTTAAACACATTAATTATAACTTAGCACATAATACTAACGGGATAATCCTAATTAGATGGACATTGAGAATTACCTTGTCACGCTCCTAGACAACGTACGTTCCTAATAATCTCTGTCTACGAATCCGCTGTCTACATGATAAAATAATATATCTCAAATTATTACCCCGATTAACCCATCAAAATAAATAATTTAAAAGACTCTTTTTTTTTGTTTTATATAATTTATTCAAAAAGGTAGTTTCAAAATTTAGTTATTGATATTAAGAGTATTGTAAATGATTTTTAAAAGAAAAGGACAAAAGTTAACATAAAAAAAATTAAAAGAAAAAGAAAATAAATAATATTTTATAATAAGTACAATAAAGTTGAAGGAATAAAAAAAAGAAAGAAATAAAATGGGTTAAAAAAAACCCACGGTACTACCACCCAAGAAAGAAAGAAGAGAGAGGGAAGAAGAGAGAGAAGGAGAAAGGGAGAAGGAAGAAGGAGAAGGTGCCGGCCGGCGGTGGCGGCGGCGGCTCTGGTGGCCGCCGTCGCAAGCCGGTGGTATCCTGGTGATCGTCGTATTGCCAGAAAACTAAGGTCTGAATTATTATTATTATTTTTTTATCAAGTAAGAGATGGATGTTTTTCAATTAGCATAAATTTTTTTTTTGTTTTGGATATAAAAACCTCTAACAAATGATGAAATTCATACCTTTAATATCAAAATCTTACGTTTTCTTGACTGAATTTTAAGCAAATGGGAGATGGAGGAAATAGTTTGTAGGAGAAAAAGGAAGTGTGAGTAATAATGTGAATGAATTATGGGTAATTGGTTTAATTTATAGTAGGTAAGTGATGTTAGTTATAAGTTTTAGAGGGAGAAGTGGGAAGTTATTTGTTAATGGGGAGTTATTTATTTATTTATTTATTTTATTTATTTTTAAAATTTCTGAAATTTGTTTTTACATATATAAAACCAATGTTACAGATGTTGATATTGTTTGTATTCATGTAGAAATGGCATCATTTCGTGTAACTATAGTATGTTTTTGGAATGGTTCTATTAGAGAAAGTAATGGCAAAGTTTATTATGTTGGGGGTAGACGTAGGTTGTTTGTATGCAACTCGAATATGGATTTGAATGAGTTTAAACGTTTTATATGTTCTATGTTGGATTGAACTCCATTAGAAGTACCGTTAATATAAGCTTTAAATATGACATGAGTGGAGAATTGCTAGCTTTTCTGGTTGAGGATGATGTGGCTATAAATGCTATATGGGAGCATTCAAAGTGTACCTAAATACCTTCTTTGGAGTTATATGTAGAAGAAGTACCTATAGGGAATGTAATTTCTTCTAATCCTTCGCCTACGCCTATGCCCATATCATCTCAAGAAATCCAAAATCCCTTTGTTCCTTCTCCATCTTGTACTCTTTTCCACCCTCTCCGAATCAAGTTTCAAGTGATGCAGTTGTTAACTTAGGAGAAAGTGATGAGATGGGACCTTGGGATGATGGTAATGAGAGTAATGAGATCGTCGAAAATCCTTTTGAGGATGATGTGGATGTCGATGAGGATGCTCTAGCAAATGACATGACCCTAGACAACGTTCCTACAATCGTTGCTCCTACACCCTATGCCTTATGTCAATCTCTACACAAGTATGAGGAGGACAACTCTTGGAGGACTTGGGCTTGTGATACTACTTACACCGAAGAAGAGGAGTTGGAGAAGGGTATGATGTTCGATAGTAAGGAAAATTTGGTTGTGGTGAGGTTTCTCCACCGCAGCAACCACCACCAGATGTCCCCGTATGGTTCGAGGTGGAATTTTGCGCGTCGCACGCGCAAACACACAGGGACTGGGTTCGGATTTTACCGAGACTAGTTGGACCTACTACAACCAAACTACGTAAACATTTTACTTTTCGTTCTCAATATTATAATCACATAACAATACTGTTTACATTATATGACATGTTTTATAATTTTTGTGGGAACCCTACCCCGCCGATGCCTACGCTGCTACACCCGATCACTTAGGGATTCAGTTTGGTGCGTGGAGGGCTTCTGTACCACTCATATGCTTCGTCGTTGTCGAAGTTTATCTACCTGAGCGCATACTGCGCCAATATGGGTTGGTAAAGTGCATTCCACCACTAGCGCTGCACACGGTCTGGTTTGGTCTGGTTTGACGAAAAAATCAGACTAGACTAGAAATTCCGGTCTAAAATTTTTTTAGACCAGATCAGACCAGTCAAGACACCAGACCGTTCTAGAACGATTTGGTCAGGTCTGGTCTACGGTTTTTTTTTATTTTATGTATTTTTTTAATTGAGAATCTAACATAAACAATAATCTGTAAACAAAATACATAACCAAATCCGAAACATTACAAATTTTCAATAGTTGAGTACATCACCGATTTCATAATATAGAACATAAGGTTTTATAATATAGAACATAAAGTAAATTCATAGTAGTCACTAGTCAGCACTCAGCAATAGCGACTTCACCCATGAATAAGCATCATTGAATTATGGAACGTTGATAACTGAAGGAGCCAAATTGATCTTCGATAACTCTATACAATAAAAACAAACATCAAAAAAATATGATTTTATAAAATAAACATAATACTAATCATGATATAAAAGATCATATTTCGTTCTCTTTATGTGAGCTTCAACAAATCTAAAGAGAAGTTCATCAACAATTATCATGAACACTAAGCCTTTCCTACAAGCCTCATAGTTAAACATTCAACTCTTTATGTGAGCTTCTTGTTCCCCTTGTTCATTAAGACTTGATTGAAAACTCAATTGTGTTTGAGTAGCATTTGATTTGTTATTGCGTGAAAATCTAGGACACTTACTTAAATGTGCTCTATAAGTACTAGTCCCATTTATACTAGGATTGCACTTATATTCACGACCACAATAGTTGCACTTACATTTCTTTTCCATATTTTTGTTTGTAAATTTGGTGAAGTGATCCCATATCGGATCTTGGTTTCATAAGCTTCTTCCTTTGCTTGCTCATAGCTTCCTCCTTTTTGATTTCATCCACTTCATTTTCATCGCAAATTATAAAAGGTTCATTCATCGACATCTACAATTGAACCACCAATACTTGTAAGTTACAGCTTGTGATTTTTAAGACTATTTCGCATATATTCCAAATATTCTGTTTTCAATCAATATCAACAATCTATTTAGTCTATAATATCAACAATATCAACAACATATCAACCTTAATTAATGACTAATGAGGGAAGTTTCTTGCATTTTCTTGCATAATACCAACATAATTAAACAGTAAGTCAGTAATACCAATGGTATAATGACTAATAAGTCAGTAACTAACTAATGTTGATATTTCTTGATACCATTATACGGTATAATTTATACCAATGGTATCAACTAACTGATAAGTAATATCATTATACTAATAAGTCAGTAACTAACATATCAACATTCAGTAACTAACTAAATAAGAACTTCTTAATACCATTATACCAACATATCAACATTCAATCTCACGTGCTTATGCAAAAACTGTTGTGCGACCCATATAAGTCTTCAACTAAGACCCATCACATACTCGTTTCCAAGTATAACAACTCATAACGTTCAACTAACATCAAAAGTTCACTCATAATGCTCCATCTGCATCACGAGTACACGAGGCAAGCTCCACCTTGAGGTTGTGCACAGCTCCATCTGTGAGCTCCCTCACACCGCCCCTAAGGGCCTATGCTAATGAATCCAGCATAGTAAAGAATCTACTAGGACTGTCAGACCATCCTACCTTCTTTACCTCCATCTTCATGTACGTGCATTCCGAATGAAATCTGACCACAATGTGCTTCTCCCGAACATCAAGTACCTGATCACTAAACACACAATCGTAGTACACAAAAGCCAACCAAGGTTGATGACAAAGAACCATCACCGAGATCAAGACATAATCAAACTCAACGAACACAACCCAAGCTTCAACCGATGTAACAAAGCACTTAATATCATTCCCGTACATAAGAAACACAACAGTTGATCCAAGCAAACCGTAGAGAGAACAAATCTCTACCTGCCATTGCCCCCACCCGGGTTGAGTCACAAACCTACAAATGACACTTCTGGCATGCGCAAAACAAGTACACATCACAACATACATTAAACATCGAATCATTACTCTAGACATGTAGACCGACTTAGTCTCAAAATGAGGTAATGTAATTGAGCTAAATAACACTACCAGTCCATACAACAGTTCCCACACTCTGCTCATACGTAAAGTCATAGCAAGCCACTGCGCCCGCTCACTATACTCTACTACGTGCTCATAAGTTGGTGGTCCAACTGACTCCACAAAATTGGCTACTAACCTTGCCAATCCCACAAGGTTCAACGCATAACCTACCAACTTATAGTAACCAAAACAACACTCCCTACAGACAACCTATTAGACTTCTCGATAACACATATAGGTTTTCTTTGAAACCCTTTAGATCGGCGGAATGTTATACTAACTCCTTTAAACTATCCAGAGAGATAAAGATAGCACCAGAAATCACAGTTAGAGAGATGCCTGGGGTAGCATCAACACCATCAATCTGGGGTCGAACAAAAATGGATGAGGAGTTAACCTCATACTCCACCTCAAACTCGGTACCACTATCACCATAACCAGCAGCTGCAAAATACACACAACACACCAAAGCCCTAACAAGACTCCAAATATGAGATAGCACGATACCCTACTGAGCCACACCACACACATACTAGGCAACTCTAATCCCGTGTGTAAACCCCGATCGAACAAACTAATCCAGTATCTACTCAACAACCAAGTGTCAGAGAGCATGCATAAGACTCTCCCTAACAAGGTCCAATTTGCTATTCCTGTAACACTGTCCTGCAATGGTGTTATCCCATAGGTATGATGCCACAAAATACCTAAAACACAGAACATAACAAATCCACAAAGCGAACTATCCAAATGTAGCCAACTAACCATCTTACCTTACAAGTGATCATGAGCTTCAATGCTAAGCTCACACCCGTGTTTAAATCCAAACACCCAATGCTTGTCTTCCTCAAGGTAGGCATCCTTGCCACATGTAAGACGATTCTCAATGGACAATTCCAGCCCTCTACTTTCACCCATATGACCATGCCTATCATAAATAGTCATCTCCTGGTGACAAGTAGAAGCACTAATAGCAGAACTAGGTAGCGTAACACCCTGAAAGACATACAGGGATTTCACCTTGACACCCTTAAGTATCAAATCCGAACCCTTAAAGACACTCACTTCCCCATTGCTAAACTCACCCTTGAGCCCCAAATCATCTAAGGTCCCAAGCGATATCAAGTTCTTCTCCAATGTAGGAACATGCCTCACCTTAGTCAAAGTAACCTTTCTCCCATCACTAGTCTGAAGTCTCATGGAACCAATACCTACTATTTCACATGGAGTACTGTTAGCAATCGTAACTGAAGCCCCAAAACAAGACTCATAAGTATCAAACCAATCCCGACGAGGACTCATATGGAACGAACTACCAGAATCAAGAATCTCGCTATCAACCAAATCACTAGACTCAACACAACTAATCAATGCTAAATCTTCCTCCGAATCATAGCTCTTATTCAGTTTACTTTCGACTACTGTGGCACGAGATTTATTCTTTAATTCTGGACATTTAGACCTAAAATTTCCTGGTTCCTGACAGTGGTAACATATTATGGTCTTAGTGTTGCTAGACCCATCTCTACTATTACAAGTATCCGACCTAGCACCGTTACTATTGTTAGACCCCTTATTCTTTCTAAAATTTCTACCCGACCTAACAACTAACCCACTGCCATAATTCTCATTATCACCTGTCGCCTTTTGACGCAACTTCCTAGTTTAAAGTGCTGCCTTCACTTCTTCTAGGGTCAACGAGTCTTTGTCAACCACAAAAGACTCCACAAAGTTCTCATAACTATTCGGTAGAGAAACAAGCAATATTAACGCTGCATCCTCATCATCTATCTTAACTTCTAAATTACGCAAATCTAGTAAAATAGAATTAAGATTTTCTAGATGATCCCTTAATGGCATACCTGACTGCATCCTGAGGCTAAACAACCGCTGTTTTAGTAGCAATTTGTTGGTTAAAGATTTTGTCATGTACAGTGACTCCAATTTTAACCATAATTCTGCGGCCGTCTCCTGATCAGCAACCTCCGTGATGATATGATCATTAAGACTTAGTAAGATGGTAGAATGAGCCTTCTCTTCCATCACTACTTTTTGTTCATCAGTCCATCCGTCTCCAGATCCCAACGTAGTTGCCGCACTCTTTGGGATCAACGGACGCCAATCTGCAACTGCTTTAATAACGCCTTCATCTTAATCTGCCATAGCCCAAAGCTATTCTTTCCATTAAATTTCTCAATCCTTATTATAGAATCTCCTACCATTGTTTCCTTCAAAAACTCTTCCTAGGATTAAACCTGAGCTCTTGATGCCAATTGTTGTGCGACAGCGGAAACAAAGATCAAAAACAATAATGAAACAATAAAGATTCAAACAAACAATAAAGAAAATCACACCGAGAAATTAACGTGGTTCACTATCAACGTGATAGCTACATCCACCGGCACCGAGAATAAACTTTTCACTATAAACCGGGAGATTACAAGATAAACATAAAAAACCACAACAATGGCTCTCCAAGCTTTTTCTCTCTTAGTTTTCCTCACTTTGTGTTTTTCATTGCATCCTCTTCTAGTTCTCCGCGCCCCGTGGAGGTCTTACTGTTTGAGTCACTATATTTCAACAAAAGCGTTCATAAGAGGGATGTAAAAACATTTAATCAACGATCCAACGATCTCTCCTTCGAATTTATACAAAAACTGAAAAAAACCCTAAAAAATCAAAAAATCAACCAACATATTTACATTACGAGATTCTACTCTTGATTCCGTGGTGAAAATTAGCACTTGAGAAGTTGAGATTGGAGAATGAAGATTGGAGAACCACCGAGAATGGAGACTTGAAGCACAGTTGTCGAAGGAGGGAGGAGGTGAGGAGCTGCTGGTCGGCTGGTCCAACTGTCGAGTGTCGAAGGAGGTTGGAGTCTGGAGAGTGGAGCACAGAACCAGAAATGGAGAGTAGAGTCTGGTCCAGAAGCGTCGTAGGAGGCGAGTGTAGAAGGAGCTGCTGAGTGCTGAGTGTCAAATGGAATTTAACTTCTAAAGCCTAACATAATGTTAGTAACATTTAAATAAAATGGAACTTGGGCTGCCAAATGGCCCAAACACAATATTAAACTTGGGCCTTCTCATATATTAATGCGGGTTCCGGTCTACGGTTTACGGTTTTCACCAGACTGGAATTTATTACGGTTTTCTGATCCGGTCTGGTCTGCAAATTCTAAAACCGAGACCGGACCGGAAACCGTTTTAACAAAAAAAAAAAACCGGACTAGACCATTTAGACCGTAGACCAGGCCAAATACTTAAGTTACGGTTTGGTTCGGTTTGGTTTACGGTTTAGACCAAACTTTGTTCAACCCTATCCACCACCCTGCGATACTGAACCCGAGTTGCACGTCAGCATGCACAAGGGTCAAAGTACGAGAAACTAGAGAGAGATTAACGGGGGCCACATCGCTCGTTGGGATCAGAGGCTTGAGTTCATAGCATAGGCAGGGCCGTCTCTGAGATTTTATGGGCCCTAGGTGAAATAAAAAAAATGGGGCCCCTCGTATTAAATATCTCAAACATATATTTATATAAAATAATGAAAATTTTATAAAAAGTACTATGTTGATTAACATATTGTTCTTTCACATGCTAACCCAATCTTAAATAACATGAAAATTCATTGAAGGAACTCTCACAGCATGTCAACATTAGCGTTGCATTTGTGTTATTGGATTAATAAAAATAATAAAATTTACTAGTAATAAATACATCAACGAAAATAGGATAGTAATTATAAAAGTTAAGACATTAAGGAACAAAAAAAATAAAATTGAAATTTAGAGAAACTCAACTAAAGAAATGAAATGAATGCAAACTTTCAACTAAAAACTCAAAGAAACTCAACAGAAATGGCCAAATAAAAAGCTAAAGCACTTACTAAAAATTAAAATCTCTAATCAAGAAAGATATAATGGGATTCAACATTTTCAACACACATTACTCCATATACATGTACTTAAAAAAAAAACTCAAAACAATATAATTAAGCAACAAATCTAAACAGAAAACACAAAAATCACTAAAGCAAATACAAGAAGACAAAAAAGTTTAATATCATTGTTTTAATTAAATAATATCAAAAAAAATAATTGGACTTACAATTACATTGACGGAAGAGGCGCACTTAATTGAATACTTGAGGAGAAACTACGAAATGGATTGGTAATTAGAACATCCAAGCTTCATGATTTAATTATTTAGAGTTGAAGATGAACAAGTTTAAGGATAATTGTTGTAGCAGGAGTGGCACTCTCGATATATAATTAATATTAATAATTGTACTTAAGATAAATAATGCGAAAGTGTAAAACGCCGAACTGCTAAAAACAAATTAAACTAAAACCTTTCAAAAAGTTAAAAACAATCTTACAACTGAGAAAATATAACATAACGTTTGCTTAAATACGATAAAAAAAAACATAAGTATAATATATTCATCAAAGTCATCAAGTAAAATCAATGCAGCTAAGTCCTCGATAGAATAATTAAAGTTGCGGCCTGGATCGAAACCTGAGCTAAGTTTTCCTGCAAAATACTGTCATCCATAATACGGATGACTGCCGATTAAATCGGTCAGCGATAAAGCCGAGTACAATTTCCTCAACAAGCTTATGATGCGATAGTTAAATCATACTTACAAAATAATCATCAAGCACAATATAGAAGGTTATTACTCATTATTGACCTTTACTAAGCCATTAAGTTACA
>NC_080057.1:1570673-1585673 GCF_026212465.1 Amaranthus tricolor | reverse complement strand
GGCATCATTGCTGCAGCAGAATATGCTCCTGTTGCGCCTATGATGACCCATTTAGTAAGTAATCATATATATTAATTTTTTAAGCCCTGAGTTACGTAATATAATATTACTTTAGCTAACTATTGATTGTAGGCATAAGGTGTGGCGGCCGTGATCCGCTCTAGCCACGAGGAGCAGGTCCGGGAGATCGCACAAGGCATGCTCCTCGGCACGCAGTTCCAGCATTTCATTCCTAAAGTTGCTCAGCAGGCGTCACCAGCTACGCTCGATATGCAGGTCACATCTCCTCCTCATGACGTTCATTTGGAGAAGATGGACTTATCATACCCTGCTGATGTTGCGGGGAGCTCACAGGCTTGGCCATCCCAGCCATTTTAGTACCAATCCCCTCCTCTACCAGGGTGCCACACGAACGCCTCTTACTACCGTAGGAGGCGTAGGAGACCATCTCAATTGGAGAGCGTGGATGAGGGTGATAAGCGTCAACTTTAGATGTATTGTTATTGACTTATTTATTTCACATTTGTATCATTAAACCTTCGTATCTATTTTGTATATATAGATATATGCTTATTTAGTTTATAATAGTCTTCATACTTTGACTTATGAATGCTCAGAGTTTTGGCGATGAATCATTCTCACCTAGTTTAAACATTTGTATCATATGAGTTGTAAAATCTTAGTATATGCCTTTATTGAAAACATATCAAACAAAAACGAGTTACAAAATTAGGGCAAATGATGCCGAAAATTCCACATAATTTGATTAGTAACGATTACAAATACATACTTCATTCATGACTTACAACCATTACAACCTAAGATTGCTTCTTAAACTTTTTCAATATCCTCTCGGTTTCTTCACTCCTACGCGCCTTATCAATTGCTTCCCTTTTCAAGTTATCTATCTCGTTTCTAAGCTCTTCATTCTCTTTATCGAGCTTAATAATGATGTGTTTTTGCCATTCAGTGCCCTCTGGATCAACCCACCTAAAGTAGGTGCATCCCAACCCTTCATCTTGGAAAAGTGGACAAGCAACATATTGACGATAGTATCAAAATCGCTCCAATCACGATTGTATACAACTTCATGGCCACAATGACATAGCTCTTCCATTGATTGAGGCTTTGAGATAACATAATAACTCTAGTTAGAATCATTAAGTAAATTCAATAATAAAATTAATACATTAAACATAAATTCAATAATAGCATTAAAAAATCAACTTGAATGATAAAGTCCCTCACTTTTGGATGCTAATTTGATTGAATTTGGATGGAATGAAATAAGTTACAAGGTTCAAGTATATATGGAGGCTTGATGAACGACTAGTTTGAATAGTTAGCGGCTAGTTTGACCACAAGCCACAAGAAAAAAGTCAAAAAAAGTCAAGGGTTCTGTACGCAGTTACTAACTGCAAACAAGGTCAAACTAGTCAAAAAAAGTCAAGAGGGTTGTTCACAGTTAGTAACTGCGAACAAGAATTTAACCCTATTTGACTAAGGTTGCCCTTTGTTTGCAGTTAGTAACTACGAACATAATCCTTGACTTTTATGATATGTGCTCTTTGTTCACAGTTAGTAAGTGCGAACTAAACCGAACCTAGCTTTGGGGAGTCAGATGCTTATAAATAGAAATAAATTCAAAAGTATCTTATTCCATGCTTCTTTTGAAAATAATGTTATTCATTTCAAATTTTCTTTCTTAGTTGGGCTTTGCTAGAAAATTGCCCTCATAAAAAATGAGTTAGGGTATTCAAGTGAGACCTCTCATTTTCCCTCACTCACCAAAACTCACGTACCCCCATTAGGGATGACAACGAGTCGGATCTGGACCGGGTCCAGGTGGACCCGGATCCGCGGGTCCAGTTTTACAAGACCCATATCCGGATCCGCGGATACTGCGGATCCAGTACCGGATCCAGGTCTAAAACGGGTCTGACTTATTTTTTCTTTTTTTTTTTTTGTATTTTTGAATGTGTTGAGATTGCAATAAAGCGATATTTATAGACTAATGTTAACATTATAGACTAATGTGTTGAGATTTCAAGATTATGTTAAAAAATATTAAAAAGCTAGCCTTGCAATCGACCTTGAAACTTCCCCACTCTATTTAGCAATATCAGACCTATATTTTTTCATTAAGATGTAATGTCAATATCTCAAGAGAAAATTCAAGATATAGTGACTTGTAACCACCAACACGAGTGATTAGATCATAAAAATCTCAAGGGTTTGAGAGTCAAGATAAACTAAGCTATACAAGAAGCACAAGAACAAACAGCCAAAAAAGGAAATCACCAGCAAAGGACAAGATATAAAACCATAGAAAAAAATAAAAGATGAATACAAAAAACAAAAATAATCCACCAACAGCTTCTCTATAATAAATAGCCAAATAAAAGGTAGGCCTAGAATATAACACTCCAAACCACAGATCAAAAGAAAAATATATCAGATGGGTACTAGAATTATAAAGAAGCACTTCTAGTTTCCAGCTCTTTACTTCAAGCTAGGGCTGCACACGGTCCGGTCTGGTCTGGTTTGACAGAAAAATCAGACCAGACCAGAAATTCCGGTCTGAAAATTTTTCAAACCAGACCAGACTAGTCAAAAGACCAGACCGGACCAGACCAGACCGTTCTAGAACGGTCTGGTCTGGTCTGGTCTACGGTTTTTTTTTTATTTTTTTTATTGAGTGAGAATCTAAGATAAACGATAATATGTAAACAAAATACATCATCAAATCCAAAGCAGGCTGTAGAAGGGTTTTTCTGTTTGGGAATTGAAACGACAGAAAAATAAAATCAAAAACTTGAAGATTAATTAACAATCTTAATAGTCTTCAAACTTGATTGAAAATACTAAATTTAGTTTTCAACAGAAAAATAAAATCAAAAACTAAATTTAGGAGTTCATGAGTACTGTCACAAGCTCCTCTCAATTCCTCTGGATTAACAAATAGGTTCTAAAAATCACAATTTTTTCCAAGAATATTCATTAACATGAGATGAGCATTCCAAATTGAATCTATCCCTGATATAATTCATAAAATTGAGATGAGAAATAAAAAAACTATTAATTTTCCCTTGATCAGCTAAATGGGTATTCCAAAAAGTTGAAAATTTTTCCAAAAATATTCATATACATGAAATGGGCATTCCAAAATTTCAATCTACCCCTAAAACATTTCATAAAATTGAGATGAAAAATAACAAAATCTTTTCATTTTCTCTTGATTAGCAAATTGGGTATTCCAAAATATCATTTCCTATAAAATTCATGAACAAAAGAAGGGCATTCAAAAATTCAATCACTCCCTAACAAAAATCCAGTAAAAATTGAAACGGGCAACTACATAATTAAATAATTTGAACAGAAAATCAAGTAATCAAGATAAAAAAAAATCACATTCAAGTTACTCAGATCAGAAAAACATCAATGAAAAAAGAGGCAAAGAGAAGGACCTCATCTTTGAGCATATGAAGAAGGGTAGTTTTCCCAGACATAATTAATATTCTTCATATCAACCAATATCAACAACACTCGAAGGAGCACAGAAGCACTGTCGATACTCGATTGTCGATGGGTTGAAGGCGAGGAGGCAGGCGATTATCAGAGAAGCCAGAAGCACAGAAGCCTCGAAGAAGGAATGAGAGAGAAGGCGAGGAAGTCTGAAATAGAGATGGAGATTGGAGTGGAGAATGAGAGTGAAGGCGAGGAAGTCTGAAATGGAGATGGAGATTGGAGTGGAGAATGAGAGTGAAGGCGAGGAAGTCTGAAATGGAGATGGAGATTGGAGTGGAGAATGAGAGTGAAGGCGAGGAAGTCTGAAATGGAGATGGAGATTGGAGTGGAGGCAGCCAAGTTCATGAAATGAGTATTGACTACTGAGTAGTTGCCCAACCCTAATGCCTAATCCCCTAAAATTTGATTTTAAAACGGTTTTACGGTCCGGTTTGGTTTTAGAAATTTTAAACCGGGACCGGACCGTAAACCGTTAAAAAAAAAAAAAAAACCAGACCAGACCATTTAGACCGTAGACCAAACCAAACATTTAAATTACGGTTTGGTCTGGTTTGGTTTACGGTTTAGACCAAACCATGTTCAGCCCTACTTCAAGCTATGATTCCTCAATTTTATATAGGGTAACATCGACAAGTTAAACCTAGGGGAGTATTGGGAGTGAGCGAGAGAGAGAGAGAGAGAGAGAGAGAGAGAGAAATCAAAATTAGGGTTTATTACCCTCAATCCGCCTGTGAGAAGAGGGGAGGAGTACACGGTGGCCGGTGGCTATCGGCAGACGGCAGGCAGTGAGGGCGCCTGTGGGCTGTGGGCGGTGTGGCTGTCGAGTGTCGAGTGATGATTGGGAGTTTGGGAATGGGACAAGGGAGGTACTGGGAGTCTGGGAATGGCGTGAGGGAGAAGGAGAACTCAGATCAGAAGGTGCGTGCGTGAGGGACTAAAGGTGAGGTACTGAGGCAGTGAGGGTTTTAGGTATTTTTAATATATATTTTAATATATATTTAATATATATTAAAAAAAAAGGGTCCTCCAGATCCGCGGGTCCAGGTCTGGCTATTTTTCTCAAATCCGGATCCGAACCCGTGAAATTTAAACGGATCCGGATTAGACCCAGATCCGACAGGTCCAATTTTTTAGGACCCAGATCCGTGAAAAAGGATACGGATCCACGGATCCGAGTCGGGTCCAATACCCATTGCCATCCCTAACCCCATCTCCCTCTTTGTCTGCGGCTCCTTCCTCCATTTCAAAACCAGTTGTGAGTCTCTTCCTCCACTTAAGACCAATCGTGTTCCCCCCACAACCGGCAGCAATAGGCCGCTCACAACCGGCAGCAACAGCTGCAGTTCTTCTCCCCCACAACCAGCAGCAACAGACTGCGGTTCTCCCCTCGTCGAGCAGTAGCAACGGGCTGTGTTTTCTCCCTAACAACCACCAGCAGCTATCAGTGTCGCCACCCTTTCAACAACCACAAGTCGTATCCTTTTTTCCTTTTTCCATTCCATCTTTGTGAGCCACCTATGCTTCACCCTCTAGTTATGTATTTTTTTAATTGAATGTTTTACTTTGTTGTTTGGTTATTAAATTGATGATTGAAATGGGTAAAAGTTAATTGTATTATTTGAGCGTTAAGTAGTTAGGGTTTGATTATACGATGATTATTCTTGTTGTGTGTGCTATCATACTACACTTTTAGGGTATTGTGGCCATTTGGATTGCTTGAATGAATATTAGTGGACGAAATTGTGGTTGAATAGGGTGGTGGTATTGGTTTTAGTATTGCTTATGATCGTTGGTTGCAAAGAATGGTTACTAATTGCCTTATTATCTTTGTTAATGGTGATTAATGATTGTTGCTAACTAGTCGTGGTTGTTGATTGATATCATTGGTCACTAAAGTTGTTAGTTTAGTATCGTATGGTTGTCGTTATTAGTTGTAATTATCGTTGTTATGTTGGAAAATTTTGATTGTAAGTTGTGTAACCTTAGCGCCGTCATAAGTTATGGTGTTCGATGTCATTGTGATTTACTTTAAACATACATGGCACGAACCCTTACTCATTATGGTAATTTATTATGAGAAATGTAGTGAATGGTATTATGACTCATTTTTGATTAATTGTCATCATGGTTATAAAAGTTAGATTATACATTAAACGAGACTGGATATTCTTAGTTCATTTTCTTGGTAATAAGTATTTCTATAGCTCCAAACATTGTAAATTAAAGAAGGGATCTCTTGGGTGCAAGTCGTTATCAAATTGATTGTAAAAGCTAGTGTGGTTGTTAAGTTTAGTTGATTTCGTAAATTCGTGATCAATGAGCAAGCTAAGTTGAGTAGTATTGAACATGTAAAGCGCGTGCAATTGAAAGCCTATCTTGAATGAATAAATAGTTATCACATTGAAATGTACTAGGTATAAAAAGATAGATTAGTGGGCTTATTGGTTCTACTAAAAACTTAAATAGGTGCCCGGTTCACAAGAGGGATGTAAAACCTCACTCTATCTTATTATTGTGGTTCTTTTGGTCGTGGGTAGCAGTTACAGGTACGTGCACGCAGTATTAACCCTTATATGCAATTTGCTTTAAGAAATTATTGTTTATTGTGATAATATGCATTGTATCGAAACTATGAGGTACTAGTGAATACACTTTATATGAAGAGCTATTGATTATGAAATCCTTGCGCTTAGAATAGTTTAGAGATCGAGAGTGTTAGTAGAAGGCGGGGACTACCCCCTTATTTAGTTAAGAATTGGATTATGTCTTACTTGAAGTTAGAATGACTCCTTTATAGGTGAATTTCGTATTTTTGTTTGAGTTGCTCAGTGGGTCTACAATCCTAGGGCGCTCATTAATAGTATAAAGCGGGAGTTATTCCCATTTAATAAAGCATTAGATTATGATTAGCTGGCGTGACTCAACTGGATTATGTCCTGTTGATTTAATGGTCCCCTAGGTGAGATCTGACGGGATCACCGTATGGGGGGTATGAGCATACTTTTGTCATTGGGTGTCGGGTGGCCGATACCGCCCCTTGACTGAGGTGTTACCATGCGGGCTTTGCCAACCCCAATATGGTGGTTTCTTCACTGGATTGGTACCCTAATGTGTTATATTTTTCCCGAAGGTAGGATCCGAGAGGGTCAGCTATAGGGGGTATGAGCTCATACTTTGCCATGGGTGCCGGATGGCCGATAACGCCCTTGACCTTGTCACTATGCCATGAAGTAGAGAAAAGATCCATTGATTGAAAGATATTCAATGATAGACAGTTTACTCATCGATAAATAGTTTATTCATTGATAGAAAGCTTACACATTGATAGAACGTTTACTCATGGATAGAAAATTTAGTCATTGATAGAATAGTTTATGCTATGAGAAGTGCGCCTAAATTAAGTAACCTCAAGGGAGTTACCGATCCCAAAGGTAGATTATGATCACGCTTACTTTAGGATAAAAAAACTGTATAAGGTCATGTGTTAAGTAGTTTGTTAATGCCTTGGTTGAGTTGATACTACGCGTGTTTTATAAGAGTTTATATATTGAGAAAAGTAGTGTGAAGACTTGCATCCCACTCAAAAACACATGGTTCGGGTTGGAAAGGACGCACTGAGATTAAGAAGTATAGGTGGACGATAAACGGTTACTAATTGTACTTGTGTCTTATGAAATCATCTTTTATTGTTGTATAACATAATGCTATCTAGTAGGTTGGTCTTATTATATTTGATGTTAGTTACTAAAGTGTACGTGTTTTTGTTTATGTGTGATTGTTAGATGACTTTCTATGATTGTCCTGCTATGACACATTGGCCTTTGGTCTGATGTTGAGCAGCAGGAGGATCATAGATAGGCGTAGCAGGTACTGAAGCTTCTTTTGCATTGCATTGCACTGGGGAAGAGTAATGAGGGCGAAGAATAACCCGCCTCATATCATTATATTTTGATTTTGTAACACTTATTTATCTTTTGTAAACTTTGGTTTGTATACGTTTTATTATGAGGCCTCGTGTCCTCCTTTGTATATTTGTATTTTCGCTGCGTAGTTTATAACTTTGTATGGTTTTAAAGAGTTAAGTCTTTTAAAAAGCAAGGGTGACACCGGAACCAAGATCCATGCTTGGCATGTTGATTTGAGAAGTTGGCGATGAATCATTCCGCCGTGGTGTGAGATTTTAAAGGCAATGATGCCTTAGATTAGTTTAATGTTTTTATTGTGCTAATTGATCTACCACAAGTTTGATTTTTAGTAGGGATGCTGCTGAATTTTCCACTCACCTCTTTAAAGTTAATCGTTAATGTATACTTATATTTATTATCCCTTTTCTTTTATGTAACACCCGAATTTCCTTCCGTTCTTTACGATTTTGATTTCGTTAAGGGGTTGAAAATTCAGGTGTGTTATATTATAACACGTACAAATACACTTTGAATGATTCATCTTTGTGACGCTTTTGCTACTAATTCAAACACGACCACTATAGTCCGAGAACTATCATGTAGTTCTTTGAGTTAAAATTGTCATTCTAAGGGGGAACTCATAAAGCTTATAAGCCTTTGTGGAGCTATGAAGTAGGGATGGTCATGGGGCGGGTCTAAAACGGGTCTGGCCAGACCCGGACCCGGACCCTATTTTTTTTTGGGATCCAGACCCGGATCCGGACCCTAAGGGTCCAAAATTTTCAGATCCGGACCCGGACCCTACGGGTTTGACAGGGTCTAGGGTCCTTAATGGGTCCTTAATGGGTTTTATACAAAGCATCTTTGATTTGTCAAAATTGAACCTTTTTCGAGTTTTTTTGTATTTTTGTAAGCAACTTATTATCGTATTACAAATACTTGTTCGAGTCCATGAAATTCAAATACAAAATAAATACTAAAACGTAAAAACACTTGTCTAAATACATGATTAAAAATCAAATATGAAAGACTAAATGAGAAACATAGTGTATATTTCATAACAATAAAAATTACAATAAATTTTGATCAATCTTCTTCAACTTCATCAAGATCCTAAAGGAAATATCAAACAAGTATAAGTTAGTTTTTCAATAAAGAAAAAGTAAATAAAAACAAATCCATTAAAGTTAAAGCGTACTAGTTGAATCGCATCTATTTGTTGTTCTTCATCAACATCCGAATCATCAATTACTGTGGAGCAAGCATAAGCATCTTTCGAGGAACCTTAGAAAAAGATTTTAAAAACAAAAACAAAATAAGATATCCAACCAAAAACAAAACCAATACTAAATCAGTAAAAGTTAGACTTTTACCTTTTATGTCTTCCATCATCCAATTTTGTAAACACATTAATGCTTCCACAGTTTGTGAATGAAGTCTTGAACGATGAGGGCTAATAACTCTTCCTCCGGTACTAAAAGCACTTTCTAAAGCAACGGAAGAAACAGGAATGGCAAGAATATCTTTCGCAATCTTTTGCAAAGTCGGATATTTCGTATTTACTTTCCACCAATAAAGGATATCCAAATCCTCATCATTCGATAATGGTTCTTCTTCTAAATAAAAATCCAATTCACACCTATTCAACTTTCTAACCTTAGTTCTCTTAGATTGAGCAAATTCATCTTGTGCACTGTCTATAGAACTTGGTGCAGGTCGTTTCCTACTTTGCCCAACATCATTCACATTTTTCACAATATCACTTTTCCTTTGATATTCCACAACCAAATTATCAAGACACCTACGAACTCTTGCTAATTGCATATCAACCTCATTAACATCAAAAAACTTCCTAAAATAAAACTCCACACAATCCATTTTATTTCTCGGGTCTAAGATAGTAGCAATAGCCAAAAGTTCACACATATTTTCCCAATACTTGTCAAATTTTTCAAGCATATTTACTGTCATTAATCTAATAATTTCAACATCACTTTGTAACCACCTACCCATAGCAAGCTTAATCTCACAAACCCTTCGGAAAAAAAGATTGATAGTGATAAACTTTCTTCCAGAAAAAACATTAGTTGTATTGTAAAAAATTTCTAACTTGTCACAAACAAGCTCAGCTAATTCCCAATCCTTATCACTAGGAACAACAAAATTCATCTTTTTATTCACTCGCCTTAACCTTGAAAACACATCTTGAAACGGCAAAACACTTTTAAGCATCAAGTAGGTTGAATTCCATCTTGTTTTACAATCAAGACTAGGTTTTTTAATGTTAACTAAGTCCAAAAAACGACAAGCCTCCTCAAAATTTTCAATTCTTTTAGGAGTTGACATCCAAAAAGACACACAATCACGAACTTTTTCAATCGCAGAACTAATAACCCCTAATCCATCTTGAACTATTAGGTTCAATATGTGAGCACTACAACGTAAATGCAAAAGATCACCCTCAAGCATCAAAGACCTTTTCTCAAACTTATTCATTAAAATCTTCATCATTGCATCATTAGTAGTGGCATTATCAACAACAACAGCAGATATTTTATTTTCTAAACAATACTAAGACAAACAATCCATCATTACCTTTGCAATAACACCTCCGGTGTGAGGACAAGGCACATAGCAAAACCTATATAGAATTAAAATTAAAAGGATAAATGATAAAATTAAAAGTAACATGATTACATGAGTAAATAAGTAAGATTTTACCTTAAGGTGCGATTTCGTAAGACCCAATGTTTATCAATAAAATGCGAAGTTATGACCATGTAACCCTTCTTCTGGTTGGTTGCAGTCCACATATCAGTAGTGATTGCAATTCTACTTTCATTATGATCGAGCAATTTATGTAGAGAAAGTTTTTCTTCTTTAAACATCTTCATGATATCTCGCTTTAATGTGGACCTAGAAATCATCTTAAAATTGGAATTAAGGCTTTCAACAAACCTCCTAAACCCAATATGATCCACCATAGACAATGGATACTCGTGCATAATAACCATGGAAACTAATTCCCTTCTCGAAAATTCTTGGTCGAACTCTTTAAGGTTGCTTTTACCACTATAATCCAAAGAACTTGACCCATCACATTCCTTCTTAACTCTTAAAGTTGTTTGACCACGTGCAAGATTCAAATGTCTTCCTGAACAAACTTTCTTTGCGTGTTTCAAGAGATGAGAAGTTCCACTACTACCACCAGTTACTAGACTAACACCACAATGCTTACAAACAGCTCTAGTCACACCATTTACTTCTTCTCTTACAAAATAATTCCATGCCTCAGAGGTTGTTTTCCTTTCCTTATCTTTTGTGCAAGAACTTGGAATACCATCAACATTATCATTAATGAACCCTTGTTCATCCACATTCAATGTATTTTTTGACTCCATACCAAAATCATTTTGTGGTTGTGCAACTGATTTGGACGTACATTGTGATTGATTTTCATCCATTATCTATACGAATACGACTATAAATCTAAATTTAAACACCTATTCAATCAATATATTTCATATCAAAACCATAACAATAAATCTAAATTCGTTTTCAAATCATAACAATAGATTTAAGAGGGGCTGAGGGCATACAGACACACATCATACAGATGATACAGTGAGGGGCTGAGGGCATACATTCCAAAACAGAAAGCTAAAACTTACATATAAATCAAAAAAATTAACAATCATAAGTATTCAAAAACTTACAGTATAACGAAATCCCTAATAATGAAAGAGAAGTCAGTTTCAAAAGACCCAAATTTTCAGATATTACAATTTACAAGTCAGTTTCTTGAGATCCCACAACATATATATTACAAGTCAGATGATTCTAGAACAAAAAATGGAGAAAATTAATACACAATACAAAGAAAAATTAAAGAAAAATTAAACAAAATCAAAGAAATGGAATACCTGGAGTTTTCGAGGCGATGGCTATGGCGATGGCGATGGTGATGTCGCAGAGGTGGAGCCGCGGAGGACTAGAGCCAGAGAAACTAGAAAGATGTCGAGAAGTCGAGAAGGCGGAGGATTAGGGATTTAGAGGAGAAGTCGAGAAGGCGGAGGATTAGGGATTTAGAGGAGAAGCACAGCCGTACAGCCGCACAGGATTACTGGACAGGAGAAGTCGAGATTGGAGAAGAGAAAAAAATTAGGGTTTTCAAGGATTTTGTGATATTTGAGAATGAGAAGGCACTCCCAGTTCCACGCCCATCCAGTAACAAATATAAAATTTAAATTTTAAAAGTTTAGGGTCCGGGTCCGGGTCCGGGTCTTCATCTTAGGACCCGAACCCGGACCCGTCAAAAAAAATTTGGATCCAGACCCGGACCCGGATCCGACGGGTCTCAAAAATTAAGACCCAGACCCTTATAAAAGGGGCGGGTCCGGGGCGGGTCCTACAGGGTCCTGGACCCATGACCATCCCTACTATGAAGCAGTCGAGTACAAACCTGATTGATTAGCTTGTAGAGGTCAAATGATATTTTAACCTGGGAAGCCAAACAAATTGATATGCATTTCTTGGAGAAACTTCTCAAAACTTTTCAGAAATGTTAAAAGCTTTCTTCTTAATGAACTTGATATCCCTAATAAGGAAAAGAAGACAAAAATATGTGTGAGCAACAAAGTCAAATAATGTGTTCAGATGCAAATCCTGCTCAGCTTTGTAAGAGCCAAGGGTCATTCTAAGGGTCCAACTTAAGAAAGTGAATCATCTTTGTACGGGTCCAAATCATGCTCGAGCACTACTACATAGTTAGTTTTAGGTAACACCCAAAAAGAGTAATCTAAAGTGCTTAAAGTGTTACTATAGACCTAAGGTAACACTTTTTTGGGTGCTAAATCTGACGGTGTCACCTATTCTCTTAAGTAATGCTTTTACATGCCTATGGTAACACTTTTACAAGTGTTACTTTAAATAATGTATCACTTTTCAATAATGTATCACTTTGGACTAGTGTATGTAACACTTTATTGAGAATTAGTTAACACTTTTTCATTAATCAATTAAGCTAATGTAACACTTTATGATTATGTATCACTTTTAATAATAATAATTATTATTATAATAATAATAATAATAATAATAATAATAATAATAATAATAATAATAATAATAATAATAATAATAATAATAATAATAATTATGCCAAAATAAATCAAAATCAGTACTTAAATGTATAAACTTAATCTACATCATTCATACATACATTGTATATTGTGTATGTCTATAAATGTTCATAAGAACTTGATTATACAACTAAAATATACAAATTATATCTAAATGTGTTCATAAGAACTTGATTATACAACTAAAATACAAAATATAGTTTGAAACTAAATCTGTTATTGTTCTTTCTCATTATGATCTATGTGTGCTTCTTCCTCACATGCAGCTTCATCATCACTGATATGATTTGTTTACATTCTCCCCTCTTGAACCTGTATCATGTGTATGAAATCAAAGACCAAATTCAAAAAGCAATTAACTATAATAGGAACCCCTATGAGTGACAAAACACCAAACAGTTATAAATTTATGCAATGACAATATATTTCATATGATATAAAGTCACGTAACTGAGAAACATCGAGCCAGGCACACTTAGTGTAGCGGATGAATATCATCTCAAGATGGATAATTCAGAGTTTTTAAAGAAATCCATGGGAACCGAAGTATTATATGCATCACTTCTTTGGTAGATTAAAGCTTTTAAGATATCACCTTAATCAAGCCTAAACTATAAACTTCGAGTATTATCTTCGTCTTTCCGCTGATGTATCCAACAAACACAATAAGACATCTTAACTTAAGACAACCCATGCTTTTTGGAATGATCTTGAAGCAAGGTTTGGTAATCCCCCATCATCTCAAATGTATAGAGTTCAAGAACGACTCTTAAATACATTTCAAGAACCTAATATGAGTGTAGCAGAATGACAATATATTTCATATGATATAAAGTCACGTGACTGAGAAACATCGAGCCAGGCACATTTAGTGTAGGGGATGAATATCATCTCAAGATGGATAATTCAGAGTTTTTAAAGAAATCCATGGGAACCGAAGTATTATATGCATCACTTCTTTGGTAGATTAAAGCTTTTAAGGGATCACCTTAATCAAACCTAAACTATAAACTTCGAGTATTATCTTCGTCTTTCCGCTGATGTATCTAAAAAACACAATAAGACATCTTAACTTAAGACAACCCATGCTATTTGGAATGATCTTGAAGCAAGGTTTGGTAATCCCTCATCATCTCAAATGTATAGAATTCAAGAACGACTCTTAAATACATTTCAAGAACCTAATATGAGTGTAGCAGAATACTTTACTAGAGTAAAGTCTCTATGGGATGAAATAGATGATCTTAGATCTTTACCTGTTTGCACTTGTAATCTCACTAACAATTTTTTGAAGATTCAACAAGATTAGAGAGTTATGGCATTCTTGATGAAATTAGACCCTCAGTTCAATCAAGTCAGATCCAATCTTCTTATGAGTAAAGATCTCCCTGATGTTAGTGAGGTATATCGCATGTTTTATAAGAGGAAAGCCACAAAGATTTTAAAAAAACTCACACTACTGTGGAACCTATGGCCATTGTTGTTGATAAAATGGAAGACCCCTCACCACACTAAATGTAGCAGGAGCGGCACTCTCGATACATAATTAACATTAATAATTCAACTTAAGATAAATATTGTGGAAGTGTAAAACGCTGAACTGCTAAAAACCATTTAAACTAAAACCGTTCAAAACATAAGTAAAAAAAAAATCTTACAACTGAGAAAATATAAAATAAGATTTGCTTAAATACGATAAAAAAACATAAGTACAATATAGTCATCAAAGTCATCAAGTAAAATCAACGCAGATAGAATAATTAAAGTTGCGGCCTGGATCGAAACCTGAGCTAAATTTTCCTACAAAATACAATCATCCATAATACGGATGACAACCGATTAAATTGGTCAGTGATAAAGCCGAGTATAATTTTCTCAATAAGCTTATGATGCGATAGTTAAATCATGCTTACAAAATCATCATCAAGCACAACATAGAAGGTTATTACTCATTATTGACCTTTACTAAGCCATTAAGTTACATTCTCAATACTTGCAGAAGTTCATTACTACTACTAAATACTTGGTAACCTTAAAGCTTATTTAATCAAGTTCAATTAAGCCTCATAACTTTACCATCATAGCAAATCACAAGATCACAACAATAATGACAACTGATATATGTAAGTGTCTAGTTAGGTGAGGACCGTAGTCCTAAACCCTAACTGTGGTGGGAGACATCACTCCTCTCAATACTGTTATGCTCCAGACTTCACAGGATGGGTTTTTCTCGGACCCCCTGTCTGACACTGCATTTTACGTGCAGGCTAACATGGACGCACGGATTTTACACGCCGGTCCATGGTTTGACGTTACCTTACTATCAGAGTCATACAATCAATATCATACAATATCAAACAAGACTCTAAACCGAAATAGTTTACATTTTCATAAGTCAAACTTCCACTAGTCAAAATTTTGACAAT